>NC_141832.1:17808363-18110585 GCF_982586985.1 Callionymus lyra | reverse complement strand
CTGGGAGTTCAAAACAAGATGCAAAACTGCACAAAATATCTCAAATGAACAATGCAAAAACCATGAATTTATTTTTTAAATGTAATTTTCGCTTTAACGTCCTTTACGCTTAATTTCCGGCCAATTCCGAAAAGATTAGGTAAAAAATAGGACTTGCGACTTGTATTGGTAACTTTCCTAATTAAACTAGGTAATTTCGGTGGAAGGCGATGTGCTAATGGCTACAGTTAAAAACATTATTGATGACATTTCTATCGTCTGACTTAAAGTGATACATATTTCACTCATCTTCTACTCACCCTCATGTCGACTAAGGTTTGAGATTATTTCCATAGCAGTCAATTTTTTGGGCGAGTTATAGACAAAAATATCAGTCCCTTGTAATGAAGGGACTGGGGCTCCCTTGTTGTCGTTTTTATTATCACCAAAAAAAGCACCGATATGCCTCCATACTGCTCATCTGTAATATCCATCTTGTACTAAAGCCTTGACGAGAAGAATTGTTCTGGAAAGAAATAAATGTATATTTTACGCTTGTTTGTAGAAGACCTTCAAAGAATAACAAGTGGCGAAAACCTGGGAAAAAATGGAGGTATTTGGATGTCAAGCGTCTTCTTGGAGGATCTTCGTCCATTGAGCGCTGGTCGCTTTATTGAAATGTCCATACATTTTTATCTATAACTCTAAAAAGGAACAGATTACTCTGAAAATAATCCCAACCCTTAGTCGACATAAAGGTGATTAAAAAATGGTTGAAGTTTTAATTTTGGGTGAACTATCGCTTCAAGTGTGTTTTTCCATCCATTCAAATACAATATCAAAACATAAGATATTTGATAACACCTCCCTGGTCTTTGATAGAAGATATCTTTTCAAATCCACCAAACTAGTCACAAGGAGAGATGTCTATTTAACACTGAAATGTTGTGGGTCAAGGTCGCCTGTCTGGCCTTATGACCAGAAGGGCCGATTGACGGAGACGACCTTCCGCTGACACCGATCCGTCACTGGTGCTCCGGGCAACCAAACAACAGCATCGGATTATTCCGACATCACTAATTGGAGCTAGCGGACTTTTGAAACGGCAAATAAGACGCACTCCGCAATTATATTTAGCTTGTACGAATCCCAGCGGGGAAAAGGTTACACAGACGGTGTTGGTGTTAATCTTGTTGAAAATCTCATCAGCTTCTAAACCTCTTTGAATGGTATTATAATTCAGCGTATGGCCTGCTTTGACCTCACGGTTTTTATCACTACGCGTTCAGAGAGGGATGTTTCTACTTCCCACTTCTTCATTTGATAGAGACTGTAACTTCAATTTCCTGGAGAGTGTGTTCAGCTCGCTGCGCTGTTCTCTTGGGTCCACGACTTGGCAGGAAACAGCACGAGTACCTGTGAACTGATCCTGCTACTTAGGCCAAAATTGCCTCGGCATGAGAACGGATCGAAAATAGATATTTTGTTCCTTGTTGTGAACAAGCCGTGTGGGCATTGCACGGCTGTGTGAACATTGACTAGAGACATAAAGTCCTGTATTGAGTTTGCATTTTCTACTGGTTAGAGCTTTAATATGAAAAGCCAAATTCAAAAGCTTCTCTCTTGTATTTTCTACTGAAGGAATATGAGATGTTGTTTCACATCAATTTCTTAGCGCGCGGCTTTCATTTCTCCCGTATATAAAGCTGAAATCTAATCCAATAAAAATGAGAAAATAAGGAAAATGTTGGAATGAAACATTTAACAAATTACAAAGCTGGTAGCTATATATATTTTTGTAGGGATTCTAAACTGGACTGGCAGCAAACATAACTCTACTTGTTAGCATTTACTGCTTTTAAAACAACCCTAAATAATTAAATTAAATACACTGATGATTATATAAATATAAATAACTTACTAACTTACAATTAAATCGTAAAATTAATTGAGATCGCACATTTATTAAACCAATCCATATGTACTGGCCAAAAAAGAAGGACTTGCGACTTGTATTGGTAACTTGCCTAATTGAACTAGGTTAAGGTAATTTCGGTGGAAGCCGATGTGCTAATGGCTACAGTTAAAAACATAATTGAACCACTCCATATATTTGATTTAACAGTTAAATTGAATAAATATAACAACAAAAACAAGGAGGATATCAAATAAAATGAGGTAAAAATAAAAATAAACGTTCAAGTTCGGTTATACATTTAAAGTATAAATGACAAACTAATATGTATATATCCGTCACATCATTGTTCACTAAAGCTCTTGCTACTTTGGTTCTGATAAGATTGGATTCTGGCTGGTCAAATAAGGAAAAAAAAAAACAAACAAACAAGTAAACATTTGTATAAGTTACTTTTTATTGTAAGATTTCGAAATAATTAAAAAAATACTTGTGATACTGCAATAACATCTATCATCTTTTCACGCCACTCCTGCCCCCAAACTCAGAATTAAACATCCTAATGGCACGAGGAATGAATGAGTCCCTGAGTCTATTAGTGTTGCATCATGGGAGGAGCATTCGTGCACTCCATCTGCTTCTCTGCTCAATGATGAGTGTTCAGTAGTTTCATTTATATGGACACAAACACACATATACTGTAGTAGTAGTATTTTATCTGACTTTCAACTAAACATATTTATTAATAAGTGATGCATCAATTATCCCAAAATATTTATACTTTTTTGTGGTTCCCTTTTTTTAATCTAAATAAATAAATAATGAATTCTAGACTAATTCATTGTCTGATACGCAGTAGTCTCCACTCTATTTATAACTTTATGGTCAAGTATCATATTTTAAATGCAGAGTTCAGGCGTCCCTGTGGGATGTGGAAGTCTAATGAGAAAGGAAGCGCTAATGTAGTCAACAGAGCTCCCATACTTAACCTTGTGGGCCAAATCTAATGAGCACAAACCTTAAAAAGAAAGTAAACTAATTCTGCAGGATTTCATTAAAACCTAATGGCAATATTCAGTCTTGCAAAGTAAAACTTAGTTTTTGCATTCACCACATCTCATATGTTGATCCAAAGATGACGTTACACTCTTTATAGTTTGAAAACAAGGCCATGTTTTTAATTAGCAAAATTAGGGATTCAAAGGCGGCAGAGTTTCTTTGTTTGTCTGTTTTTTAATGTGTAATTGTGGAGTCTGGAATCAACAAATCAAGGAACACCAACAACCTCAACCCGGAAGACATTGTCTAAATGAATGACAAGATGCATTACTGGTGGTCTGTGTCTTGCATTGTGTAACAATATTTTGAGATTAAAACGTGTTTTTATGTATTAGCTTCAATAATTATTTTATTAATGGGATGGTTGTAAAGCCTCTGGTCGTACGCATGGAAACGGAGAGTAGTTTCAAAGTCTGTAATTGATGACAAAAGAGCAGAGATGACAAGAGAGAGTGGAGGGCATCACACTTTTCATCTGTCACTTAAGACGCTGCCACAATTTCCTTTTCTCTTTTTCAATCTGACTTTTCCTTTGGTCATCTGCAATTGAGTTAAGCCCATAACCCTGAGATGACTCTGCTTGTCAGGACTTGAGAGGCCACCGAAGCTGTCATTTCTATCTCTAACAAGTGACACGTAACTTAGATTTTCACCCACATTCAAGCTTGTTAACAGTACATTTATTCCCACTTTAGGTCGATATAGAATCTGAGGCATACACTATTTTATTTGTCACCCAGATGTCATGATCCAGTTTGTTTTGTTCTTTTATGTTGTGTTATTTCCTTTTCGTGACACCTATGTTTGTTTCTTCCTGGACAGGATAATATCCCCTTTCTGAAAGCATTCTGCAATCGGCACCTCTGCAGCTGTGACATAAGCTTCCTAGTTCCAGTCCGTGGTGTCAGATTTTCCTGGTTCCTTTTCTGGTAAAGTTCACCGCCCTTTTGTGGCTCGGTTATTCTTGTAATATTGTATTATCTTTCTAGTGCTTGAGTCTTTTGAGGCTGTAAAAACAAACAAACAAGCCCAAGATGATACAGATTCACGAATCAAACCCTTGCTTTTAATTTAATCTTCATATGCAAGTCCACTGAAATTGTGTCACCATCCTACTTCTGATATGGGTTCAAACATCCTTGCTGACACCATTGTTAAAAAGAGAAGATCTCGGACAAGGAAAACCTGAGCACAGATCTTGAATCCAAAAGTGCTACTATAGAGTTTGTAATAATAGGGTAATGGAGCTTCATAAAGCAGCATCCCTATTTTCAGAGCCCACTAGATGGCAACATCTCCTCCATATCCTCTATTTCTTTGAACAAATATCACAGTGGGGCATCACATCATGTTTTAACTGAGCTCTAAAAAATAAGGATAATTCCTCAAGAAGCTTCATCAACTACCATCCCCCACAATAGCTTGCTTAGTGACCGTAAAATCGCTAATCTTGCCACTTACTGATTGAAACATACGTTGATATAACACGACTAGCAAAAAAAGACTCATTTTTGTTTTTTTATTTAAGATGGCAACACTGTGTCATCTTGGGGTCACACCCCTGACCCCAATTCCAACTCAGTTATGCCTCGGGCGGATGAGCAACCAGTTGTATATGTGCATGCGCCGCTTTTTTTGAGCGCCCGCGTGCCTTTGATCAATGATTGTCAGATTGACGGAGATAGCAGTAGCCTGGAGTGTGCACCTGCGACCTGGCTGCAGAGATTATTCAATGTGGCTGTTCGTTAAGCCGGAACCGTTTAAATCAGCAGGACTTGTTTTCTGCATCCGTGCCTGCTCCAGGGACCGACTCGCAGACTTATCATTCCTCGCGTGGATTCAGCCAAACCCGCCACAGTTGGCATGAGGCGCTATATTGCAATTGTGTTTGAATTCAGGTGAAAGATTTGAATGATAAAGGAATATTTTAAGGAGTGAACGCTGGTCTGCCCCGATGAACACAGTCTTCACTTTAACATTTCTTGCATCAATCCAAGAGTACATGTAAATTCACTTTCTCTTGGTGATGATTAGGAAGATTTTTGAGAATTATTATGTTGATAAAGAATCTCAAACGTCTTGGGCGGAGGCCAAACTGGACCCTCAAGTAGTTTTCACGCAACTTGGACTCTTCGCTATGAACCAGAGACCGTAAAATACAGATTTGGAGTCATGACCAAAAAAAAAAGGCTTTAACAAGACTGATGTCCTGACCTCCATGCCACTTATAGCATAAACCTGCATCTTCGACACATTACATTTATGAGTCACAGCTAAAACATTGTTTTAATTATTAATTTCTATTATAATACGATATAATGCACCATAAACTTGCCATTTTATATGATCTAAAACATATTAACTGGGCGAAAATCTGAATACAATCAACTCATATTGCACAACATAAAGAATAGTAAAATAAATTAATAAACAACAAACATGCATTATAAACAGTACAGAGTAAGACTAATAATAAAGGATTACAAGATAGACACAGCTGTGACAATGCCATTATTCTCTCAAGTTTATTACATCTGATCTCTTTCGGGGAAAATTACTGTAAAGTTAAGTGAGAATTTGGTGCTTCTCCATTAAAGTTCGGCTCAAGACTGGAGGAACCTGAACTACCGACTCCAGCACGATGTTAGCGCTGTTGTGTTAAATTATTTTACAATGACCTGATGTCTTTCAAAGATAGACCCACATTATGCTGCTTTTGATTGGTTGATATTTTTTGGTGCCTTTTGTTTTTTTTACGCACAAAGTTTTTTTTGTCGAAATCACACAACATACAGTAGTTTTTTTTTTCATAGTTATGTTTTATTTATTTTTTTAAGTTTTAATTATTGTTTCATTTTTAAAAGTCATGACTCTTGTAGTAGAAGTCTTTGGAAATGGCTATAAAAGATGTATTTCACTGCCTAACTCTTGAAACTGAAACAATGTATGCTGTATTTGGCAAAGGCGCATAAGAGATTGTATGGTATTTAAGTTACACCTTACTAAGATTTGCAAGAAACTACCAAAATGTACAAGTTTTCTATTGTCACTTTATCCAGAAAATGTGATACAAGGATTCAAAGATTCAATGATTTGTTTTTTCTTAATTTCATTCACTAAGAGTGAAGCAAAGAAATGTAATAAAATGGCAGGACTTGTTATTAGGTTTTGACAAAGTTGCAAAAGCAAGGAAATGATATAATGGACGTTAAAGAAAAAAAATGCTTCTGTTAACGTACGTACGGATATTTGTTTTGTTTTTTGAGAGCCACCTTCTGCTAAACCTCACACATCATCCAACTTTCAGTGTTCAGCCTAAAGCACTTTCCCAGAATGCATCCCTCTGTTTGATCTAATGGCGTCCAGGGGAATTCCTCTTCAGAGATTCTCAACACATTCACCAAATCAGGGCATAAAATCCCAACTTGTTCATTCACTGTCTTTACAAGTTGTGTAGCCGTGACCTCAACCTGTTTAAAAACTTGTGTGTTGTAGCTGAAGGTGACTATAGTCAATACAATTGTGTACTTTTTCTTTTCTGAAGCCAGAAGTGAGAAATACTGCTTGACATATATCTTGCTGATCTATTAACCAGAAAACCAATATAGAGTAAACAAGCTTAAAGGAAAGTCAAGTAAAAGTGCTACTTTATTCCCGGTGTCGACAGCAATGACCGTCAGGCTGAGTCATTTGTGTAGCTTCGTTTCTTGTTTGTCCTTCCTCGATGTTGCCGCGTTGTTTAACTTGGGAGCCTGTGTGCCACCTTCAATTTGCACACATCCCAGCCAACGTCAAACACATCCAAGTGTTAACTTTTCTTCTTCTCCAGAGCGCCAAACTATCGCCGTAAACATCTCGGAGCGATGACTCTCTATCCCGGTTAATGTTCCACCAGGGAGCGACTCCGAACGGCCTCGCACCATGTCTTCCCCTTTGGTCTTCGGGCTTTTCTTTTCCAGAGGATATACACCCCAATAAAAGCCTCCGCTAGAATGATGGTGTTATTATATACCTATAAATATATAACAAGCTCTTATTTTGTCGATTAATTGTCTTGATTATTTGAGAAAATAAAAGGTGCAACGGATCCTTTTGAATGAACCACAGAGGGCTCTATTGACCATAAACAAGGAAGACGGGCGGAGTTCCGAGGGTGCAGCTAACGTTTTCAAACGCTCTGGTATGTAATGTTTAAAGGCTAGTTCCGAGACAGCCGCGTTCCCTCCGGCAGTGTTTTTGCCTCTTGGTCCTACTCATGTGAAATTGATGCGTCGCCGATACAGATCCGCGCCGATATGGGACAACATGTAGAACAAATGTCAAAATAGCTTCCTCGCAGCGCCGCCATTTTTCTCGCTAACACTACTGGCAGCGCTGGTCGCCCAGGCATTTATAGTAAAGGTCCTGGTTGTAAGCGCTGACACATGCTTCATAAATAACATGGACGCTGAGCACATATAGCGTCCGTCCCCCTGGGGGGGTGTGTTTGGAACGTACAACAGATCAGAGATTGTAATGCGCCTCAGGGCGGACTGTAACCAACCAATCAAGAAGATGATGTCTATATGGACCTGCGGAAAATACACAAGGAGTATTGTACTGCATATACCCAGCTCTACATAAAACTTTCGGTCCCAATGGATTCTTACCAACCTGTGGAATATAAACATTGTTTCATCCTTATTTTTGTCGAAAAAGACAAATATAAAAACATCAAAATACCTCCATCGTGCTCGTCTGTGATGTCTATCTTTTATTGAATTGGAATAAAATGTTTTTTTTTTCCGTAACAATTGCTCTTCAATACAAGATGGACGTTAGAGATGATCACCATGGAGGTATTTGGATGTTTTTAATTGTCTTTTTGGAGCATCAGTCGCTACATTAAAATATATACATTTTTGTCTATGAAACTGGTGAATTTGTTTCGCCACTACGTGAAACTATTGGCCTGCAATTAGAAATATATCTACTGGCTTTATATCCTGTGTGGCTACCCGTCGAAGCGACTGCATTGTTGTCAGTGATCGCTGTCTATCCGCAGGTACGCCACAGATCATTGTTGCTCTCTAACGTTTCATATATTATGAGATAAAAGCCCAGTTATGGTCTTTTGAGTTAACTCTGTTGTTATTTAACATGGAGAAACGTATTGTAATGTGTATTGAGTCATTTATGTGTGTTATTTTATACTGTTTTGGCTAATTGTGTTAGCTCTGTTGAACTTGTTAACAACAGTGAGCGCTGTCTGTCCGCAGTTGGCTGATATAAACGGTTTCTCCCCCATAAAAAGATCCACTCCAGTTGTTCTGTGGTTATTTCACGGCACACACTCCTGTCTGCAAGACATCCCAACACAAAGCAGAGTAAAGGCAGGTTGAGTGACGGCTGGAGACCGCGGGCGACATCTATAACTCTAAAAACGATCAGATTACTCTGAGTAGAAAATGAGTTTTGGGTGAACTATCACTTTAATTACGGTGACATCTTATACCACCATGCAAATATTTCCTCTTTTAAAATACTGCTTAAAGATTTGTTACAGATACTCGTCACTGAAGTCTTTATGAGAGTGTTGGCTTCTCTACATTCGTAGATCGAATGCCTGGTTTTGTTTTATTTATAAGGTACTGTGTGACTTGCCTCCTCATTTATCTTCTCACTTGGCTCCCAAAGTAAACACCAAAAGCCGTAGTGTCTGGAACTATTGACAATTTACGCTGAAGTGTTGACTTTATTTGGGACCTATTGTGCTGCTCTCTTGGTCAGGACTCTTGAAAAAGAGATTCTGAATCTCCATGGGATTATTCCTGGTTAAATAAAGTTTGAATAAAAATGATTTTGTTTTAAGTGTAAGTAAGTATGTGTTCCGCTAAGGATTGATGAAGATGCAACGAAATAAGGCAACGATAATAAAAGTCGTGTATATCTAGCAAAGTGCCAGAGCAGAAGGCGAAAGAGTCGGAGACTTGTCTCATAGAAACAAGACAATCCACCTCCAGTGGATACCATTGCTAAGAGACTACTTATCTGAATGAATAATAACCATCTTAAGTTGGTATTTAATAACAAAACTTGATGACTAGAAGATTGTTCTATGGATTGCCAACGAGGTAATATGATTCTGTCGAGAAAAAAAATGTTGTATTATTGAACAGATGATCCAATTTTTGCTGTTGTTTTGAATTATCTGGATTAATTTTGAAGCATTTACTACTTTCTGTGGCGCACAAGACACTTCTTTAAGAGGTAAACTGTAAGTTAATTTATTTTGACCATTTTTCTGTACGTTAACATCTTGTTTTCTAATTTTATTTTCTTCTAATTCTTTTTAATTTGCCAATTTTCAATTATTAATTTGTTAAATTATATTCCTTTTAAATTAATAACTAAGTATCACGTTCGCGTATTTTTAATACTAAAATATTATATATTTATAAAGGAAACAAAAGTTAGAAAATTAAAAATTAGATCAAACTTCCGACTCCTAAAGATTTCAACACCTTTAAAAATACTTTAATTGTTACTAATGTTGCTCATTTTATCTTAAATTTGACCTTGAATTAAGGTTAACTTATCTGTCTAATTATTATGGGTCTCAAAATGTGAAAGTAAAAGTTTTGTTAACATACTGTTTCCTCATTTATTTATTTTTTCTTCCTACTCTGTGACTGTTTATTATTTAAATGTCATCATTTTAATTTCTCAAATGTATTTAATAAAATTATATACCTTACAGTTAAAGAAAATCTCCCCAAACTTTCATAATTTAATATTTTATAGTCAAAAGTTTGTAACTAAAATGTAACGTAATGTTCTCAAGATACCGTTAATTCGACCATGAAATAAAGTTAAGTAATCCATCTTGAGCTTCAAGTCTTCTTAACAACAAAAACTTTTTCAGTCAAACTTTATAGTCGGCACAACACCCTCACTTATCTCATCAGGACAAAAAAACGCTTGTTATCTTTCATAAACACGGCTCTTTTAAGAGTCTGTAGATTGAAGTTCCTCTCAGCTGCTCAGAGCCTCAATTAACATCCCTCAACAGTGGATCTTATCTGATTAGTCTCTCGAAATGACCTTCTATTGTACCGATCCAGTATCACTTTCCCCGGCACTAACCGGCGCTCAACTTGATACCACACTCTTTTGATTGTGAGAAACACACCACTTGAATACATTTATCATCGGCATTACACGGCATTTTTAATCAAGGTCAGTCAGAGGGCAGAGGAGCGTATTTCATGAGGACAAAATTTGAAAGATAATAACTAATGAATACTTGAAATATTCTTATATAATTCACACAAGAAGGGTTATTTGGAAGTTTTTGGTGTAAATACTAAAAAGATGTGGTTTAAAATTGTTTGAAACTAGTATTTTTTTCCATTCCATCTTTAATTATACATAATAAGCTTAAATTCTTGCAAAAACGTTGCGTTTAATAGCACGGGGAAAACAAATTCGGCAACAAAATACAAATCTTTTATATGTAAAAATTGCAGCCACAGTCCATCGTGTACTTACTTCTGCTTGTTTCCAAAAAGAAAAGTTTATTAAAGGGCATTATGTTATTCCATATGGTGACATTTATGTGACATTTTTTTTTTAACAAAATACTAAAACATACAGTTGACTAGTAAATAGTCCTTTTGATGAGACCAAATCCAAATTAACTAAAAGAGATCTATTAAAAAACACTTTAAATACATACATGTCTGGAGTTCCTCCTTGAACTGCATTTTTTGCCCTATTCTGAACCAAAAGTGCATTTAAAGTAAAGCAATTAAAATGCAATTAAAACACCTATTTATAGCTCTTTTTCCCCCCTCAAATATATTTCATTTTCCATTTTTATTCTCTCAACATTGGAAAAAATAAGGTCCAACTGTTGGTGTAGGACAATAATGTATCCTGAGACAAAATACTGGAATGTTTTTATAAACCGAATGTCTTCACCTCATTTAACTTGGTGACTAAAAATACCAGGGAAACGATGGTATTTGATTTAATTTCAAGAGTTAATGTATAATTTCCCACTTGATGTACTACGAACTGGTTTCAAGACCTTATTTCTAAATGTAACTTTATAACAAACTCTATTAGTGTCTGTATTAAAGATGCATATAGACACAATAAGATCTTAATAGTTAGTATAGTTAGTATTATTGATGAAAAAATTAACTTAAAATGCTAAAAGGAGGGCGATCCCAGGTTCTTCGGGCGAGAGGCGAGGGACACCCTGGACAGGACGCCAGTCCTTCATACAACCATTCACACACACTCATAGCTATGGACAATGTCCCTAAGTTATCAATTAACCTCTGTATGTTTTTGCACTGTTGGAGGAAACCGGAGTAAACCCATGCGAGAAGATATAAACTCCACACAGAAAGGTCACAAGTCGGCTCCCGACCTGGAAGCGAACCAACCACCTTCCTGCCGTGCCACCGTGCGCCCCATTTATTTTTCAAAAGTTTGAAAATCAATACGCAATGGTAGATGTCGAAGATCGCGGACATCAGATGTGGTTCTGGCCGAACTCCCGCCACGTCTCCATTATTCATAACATGTTACTCATATCGCTGATATTTAATCCCGCGCTGCTGCTTCACTGCCGGCCAGACAAAGCAAGAGAAAAGAAAAAAAAAGTCTTTGTGTTGCCCGCTGTGTGGAAGCGCTATCTCCAGCCATCTCCGAGCATTGCTGACTTCCCTGATGAAGCCGCCCTTGCCTGAGAGGAATAGCGCAGTTTGCCAGAAAGCAAAGCCTTTATGCGGCGGCCTCTGTATCAGCGGGCAGCAGATGATAATCTCCCCGAGTCGACGTTGAAAAGGATAATCAACTAGCTTATGACCATCACCAGAGGGAACACAGAGTCGCTTTAATTATTAATAAACTAGCAACAGCATTTTCCGTTTGGACAACATTAACCTGCTGCTTTGGCCGTTGGAAAGTAGAAAAAGACTCCGTAGGAGGTTCTCACGCGTTAATGTGCTCCGGAAAGCGTCTCGGCTCCGACTGTGGAGAAAACCCATTTTCATTAAGCGTCGCGACTGAACTCTTGTAAATTCCAGCTGGGAGAAATCACTCCAGACACTTGTGAGGGCCATCTGGTCAGATGGAAAAACCAGTTCAGCGTGTGATAAAGAACTTCATTTACTTTTTGGGTCTTCCGCCGAGATTTGTTGTTTCTAATTTTCCACCACAGAAACATCAGCCTTCTTTTCACTCCTAGGATTCACAACTTCCCAAACGTAGCATTTTTATGAAAATTCTGGGCAGGATTTTCGGTTTCTCATCTATATTCCCCCCCCCCCAAAAAGTACTGCTTTTCATCTGATGAAATATCTCCTATTATCTTCTTTTGAGTAATGGATGGTTGGTAGAGACGTATCCAGTATTTTGAGAAATCTAATGTTACTATAACATGTAATAATGATACATTTTTTTAATGTATCTGTCATTTACAGTTTAACGTTGCATCCACTAGCGCTCAAGTCCTGACTATTACAAAAACATTGTTTATTTAACATCACTAAGGCAGATGACATCACTTAGACCCTTGTAAGGATCAAGATCTCAGGTGGACAAGTAGAGTAGGGGGTTATATTATAGTTTAACTGGCCTTATTCTTAAGCCCACTTTTTCTGTCCGCAATGGTCTTGGGTATTACCCATCTCGCCTTGTCTTGGGTTGTAATATTGGCTCTGAAGAATAATCGATTGCGATGATCTTTTTCGCCCCTTTGCTAAAGCTAATGGTGCAAATGTTGACCTACTTACAGTCCGCCTTGGTCTCAATCCCAGAACAAAATCTCTGTCTTGACTTCATCTGTACTGGTCTTGGGGTTGACCGGTGCTGTGTCTCAAATCGCATACTAATCTTAGTATGCTAGAAGTTAGTATGCATCAGTTTAGTATGCATACTAACTAGTACGCAAATTCTCCGCAGATAGTATGTCTCAAATCAAACCATGAAGCTACACACTAACCGGAAATCACATGACAGCTTCTTCTTCTACTTCTATTTAACGATGTTTCAAGCAGCTGTTTGAACGCTATCGCCGACACCTGCTGGCAGCACGTATTGCAACTTTGGAAAAAGAAATAAAGAAAAAATATGAGAATCGAAATAATCGCGAGATATTTAAGCTGGTATCAGCAGCGAAGACGTGTTTATCCTCCTACTGCTGCTGAAAATACACATTTAAGTATATGAATATATATGCATTTATATATGACGTAACTTCCAGTTAAAACGTCACTAAAATGGCGGCTGTTTAGTATGGTTAGTGTCCATCGAACAATGCTAGTTTTGTGGGCGTGTTAGTACGCCAATTTAGTATGCATGGCGCACTAAATTTCGCATACTAAGAATTGAGACACACTAACGTACTAAAAATACTATCTTTTAGTACGCTAGTATGCGATTTGAGACACAGCACTGGTCTTTCGCTGTGTCTCGAATTGGGCACTTCTTCAAGTACACTGCTTTACAGTACACTTTGAGATAGTGCACTTACTTGCGCAGTGCGCAAATTTCGACAGGGTAGTACTGTCTCAAATCAAACACTGCCGCTACACACTTACCGGAAATGACACGACAGCTTCTTCTTCTACTACTTTTTAACACTGATCTCAAACGCATTCGTTTATTTATGGACATTTTTTGTATGTTAACAATACTTGTTTTCTCGTTTTCGTTTGATTTTCTTCCCTTTCTGTGATTGTTTTTTAATTTCCTAATTTTTAAATAATCTTGAAACTGTTTGGTTGAATTATATACCTTTTGAATTAATATTACCTATGTTGCTCAGGTTATATTAAGCTAACGTCCGATTATGAGTTTCAAGTTTTTACTTTGCAACAAAACGCGAGGGAAACTTCTTTATTTGTAAAACTTGATAATGTCTTGATCCAACTTGTAAATAAAGTTTCTTAGTTCAGTTACTTTTAACTGTTATATAACAACAAGTGAAAATATAATTAAAATATGTAAATGTCTGAGAAAGTTTCCCCAGAAAAATCAGGTTTAATTTAGGTCAGGTTGCATCAATCAGACGAGTTTTAATCTGGTAAAATGTAATTTTTCCAGCATATTTTCTTTAGCCAAGTTGGTATGAATTACTGTTGGAAAGTTAGTTTCAAGAAAACTTTATCTTTTAAACTTTAAAGCATAGTTTTTCTCCATCGACATCGAAAAGTTACCCTTCACTAATGTTTTGTTTGAAAGTTGAATTTGTCATTTTGTAGTTTATTCTTATACTTAATGTGGCTGAGATGCATAAAAAAAACGTGTCTCCGACATTTATTTCTATACAGTCAGACACCTCACTGAATTGCTAAAATTGTTATCCCCCTTTTTACGGCTCTTTTTACATTAGCTGACGATTATTTTCACTCGCTTACTGGAAGAGTCTTCGCGCTGTCATTGTTTTTGCTGACTCACGGTTCTCTCTTGTTTATGCTAAGCAAAGCTAAAAGACAGAGATAAGGACCTCCGCAGTTTAAAAGTCTGTACTGTAACCACCGCATATCGACGTGAAATAACTCCTGAATACTCTTGACAGTTGTTTACTGATGTAACTGCTGATGCCACCGCGGCGAAGCAGCAAGTTTGGATATCATTGGCTGTAAGAGTATTTGTATGGAGGAACCGACTAAAGTACAAACAATATTCTAGAGGTGTATATTGAGAAAGTGCATGATCATTTCATTGCATATGACTATTTCACTTCACTGCCTTTTCAGGCCCGGATTCAACTCCGCAGATCAGAGGTGAATTTAGGGTTTGAAGGAGGAAATTGCAGGCTATGATAAAGTTCCTCCTGGACAGGACTGCATTAAACACAATGTCAGCAGAATGAGTAAAACCCTGCAGAAGCTAAAGGTGATAAATGGCTCCAAAACAGCTTCAGGTAAAACGGCTCTCGCTGTGAAGGATAGAAATTGTTATGATCTTCCTCAGAGGGTTCAGTTTCCCCTGATTTATTTCCGATAAATCTCCCGAATAAGTGAAGATCACCTATCATCAGAGGATACGTTAGACATTTTTTAACTATTCTAATCTACATTTGAGTTAATAATAGCCATAAATGTTCGTGTTATCTGACATGTCTGTAAACTTAATAATATAAATGGTCAGGCTTTTTGAAAGGTCAATTAATTCAAAGATGAAACAAAACATCACACAAATTGTTTAAAAATACCTAAAGTCAACTATTTTTTATACTTCAAAACGAACATTCAAAAAGTACATGTACTCTATATAGTATATTCTACTTCAAAAATGTCATTTACAGTAACTTTAATCGATTGTGACTCACATTAAAAAGATGAAAATCAACCATCCTCACTATAATGGCTGTCACTGGGGTACAGCAGACATTCTTATCAAAAGAGTTAGACAGCAACCAGATTAAAAAGTAATACAAATGCATCTGCCTCTTTTCGGTTCTGGAGGGATTTTTCCCTGTTGACATTTAAAAAATAAATCTAATATACAGATATTAGACATGACAGTGCTCTTACTCTGTATAAGAACTTAACCCTAACCTTTATGCACATAAAGTTTAACTGACAGAATGCAACTGTGTTGTTAATCTGTTAAAATTAATAAAATGTAGCCCCCAACTTAACAGATGTACGTCAGACAAAGGGGATTACAAATCCAAATCTCTAAATTTATTATTATTTTAAGATTTTTTTAGTTTTTGTATATTTTTGGTAAAAACAAAAAAGTAACCCTTCACCCACTTTACCAAAACAACCTTTGTTAAATATTACGATCTCATGTTTTTTAGACAAACACAAAAAAATCTTTAGTTTCTGCCCATTTATCTTTTCTTTCCCACTTTTTTCTTTGACTTTTATTTTTTTAATTTGTTTAATAATTTGAATTTTGAATTAACAAGCACATATTCACACCATTTGTTCATTTTTGTGTTCCAATTTAAACATCCGGCCACTAGATGGCAGCAGTCATTATGTCCTCTGCAGTTGAAGAAACACTGAGATCCTGGAGATGACTGTGGACGAGAGGATACAGTCCATTCCAGCAGCTATTAAAGCTGATATTTGGACATATTATGGTTTTAAAACAAACGAAAGCAGTTACGACTTCATCAAGAGTCATGTGGTCTGTAAATTCTACAACACCAGAGTCAAGTACTTGACAATACTAAAATACTTTACTTTTCTTGTGAAAAGGTCTCGTTTATCACCTAAATGAAAAGACTACCTTCAAATTCAGTAGAATAAAAGAGATTTAACAGACAGGACCAGTCAACCCAGACTTAAAATAGAACCAAACCAAAAGAAAAAAAGGCGTACAATGTTACATTCATATTTGACATTCAAAATTGTGGCGGAGGTTGCTGCCTTGACAATTCTTTTTTTCGGTGATAAGGTCACATGCATACGGTAAAAGACAAACATTCCTCATGCAAATGAGTGAGTTCCAGAGTGTTGAACTTTTCATATTTCAAACGGAGCCTTTGCCGTAAACTCGGGTCGAACGGAGGAATCGCGTCGTGCTGCTGCTTTGACTTTGGATGGGTCGACTCACGGAACATGACATTACTCTCAGTCATCGCTTTTTCTTTTTTTTTTAATTGACACATTAAGCCTGATTGATCAAACCTCAGAGAACACGGCGGATTTTTTAGAGCTGCGACGGCACAATTCTCTCGCAACTCGAAGATCTATTAAAAAGTCTTGCGGTGCGGCCCTGGATGAAGCAGCTGTCAAAAGCGTCTGACCCTGCAGGGCGTCGTGAGGTCCGGCCCCTGAGGTTAATTAGCGTGGACGAACCCGGGGTCTGTCTGGAATCGGCGCCTGGTGTTCGTATCACTCCATCTTTCCTGACAGCAGTCTGGGCGGATTATTGACACACACACGCATCAGGATGTCCTTTGTTATAAATGGTGTTAAAGTAAAATACGATACATTTCCGTAGGTCCTGAAGAAAAACATGAAAACCCTCGCGACAGCTCAATTATCTCCACATCAATCAGCGGGGGACGGGATTGGTTGTGTAAATGGAGGCGCGGCGGTGTGTTGTTTGAGATCAATGGCTCAGCACTTCGCTTCTTAGACAAGTCCAGTGGCATCATCATCACCTCCACCCCCGACGGCGGTGCCTCTTCTCCACTTTCTTTTTTTTTCCCATCAACTTATTTCAAACCATGTACCGATTGAAGCTTTGATGGGATTATTTAGATTCATGAAAGATAATTCATATGTCTACATGACAGTTTCTGATGTCTTTGGATTTGCATATCTGTTAAAAAAAAAGCTGGAAAACTGGCATGAAGATGGTTACGTCAGATAAAGTGCCGGAATATGTGTGATAAAAATCAATTTTAACGCTTAATGTGGACAGAGAATCTTGTTTAACTGATTATTATCTTCTTATCCACACCAGAGCTGGCTTTGCTTTCAAAACCCATATTTTTGCTTTGACCATATATTGCTTGTGTAGACATACAGTATATAGAATATAAATCCAGGCTTATTTTCTTCAAAAACTTTCATCCTGTATTAAATTCTATTTTGCGGACTTATCGTAGTTGGTTTCAATCAGTCAGTCTTTCACTCATTTTTATTGGCTGTGGAGAAGTAAATCAAGAACCAGGAGATGGGATTAGTTCTCTAAAATAAGTAAAGACAATGATTAAGCCGTAGCTTAAATACATCATCAATACCTTGAGTGAACAGGAAGTAGATTCTAGTCACAAAACTTTCTGTCTTATCGCGTGAAGCCAACAGGTCTAGCTTCTAGGTAGAGATTTTCAAACTAAAATGTCACATTATGAAATGTATTTACAACTCCTGTGTGTATCAGGTGATTAACAGACTAGAAAAATAAACGGTCAAAACTGGAGTCCGTTTCCGTCGCTCCAACACGACGTCACTTCCGGGTCTTAATACTTTGCTTTATGGAGACAAATGGTCAATGCAGAGTGTCACGTGTCGTTTATTCTCCGCTTCAAGTCAAACAAAATACAAGCTTTTACGATCGATCGGACGCGCTCTCTGCCGGCAGCTCTTCAGGTCGATAGCTCCGGGAGAAACGGTCTCGTACTGTAGAAACATCGCTATATTTAAGGCAAATTTCCGGGCCGAGAGGTCCTCCCCCTATCGCCCTATTGGTTCCTTCAAACTCCCTGTGTCACGATCTTCTGTGGAGAGTTCTTCCTACTTTGTTTCCTTTTCTAATCATTCAAATGTTCTTGGGTGGGGGTTCCTGTCTCCTAGCCCTCCCCCTCTCACAGATTTGTCCCTGCTTCGTACTTTTGATCCACAATCCAAGGTGTGAAAAGGGCAGACAAACAGACGTTTAAATAACCGTTTTCATGACTTCTGTTCCAAGCTCGTCTTGAGACAGTGTAAATCAGACCGAGTGAAATGTTGATTGTAAGTAAGTAAGTAAGTAAGTAATATATATTTATATAGCGCTTTAAAACAGTACATACTTCAAAGGTCAAGACAACACCGAGAACAACACAGGAGTTCGAGAAATTCAAGGAAAAGCCTGCACAAATAGAAACGTCTTAAGATGTTTCTTAAAGGAGTCAGTAGACTCCATCAAGCGCAAAGAGAGAGGAAGATTGTTCCAAAGCTTAGGAGCAACAGCCTGAAAAGATTTCTCTCCTCTGGTCCTGAACCGTGTGCGTGGAACCATAAGTAGATTCTGATCCACAGACCTCAGAGCCCGAGCTGGGGTGTAAGGCTGGATCAGATCAGTGATGTAAGGAGGAGCCTGACCATGAATAGCTCTGAAAGTAAGAACCAGAATTTTAAAGTTGATCCTGAAAGAAACTGGAAGCCAGTGAAGAGTTTTAAGGACCGGAGAAATGTGAGTTCTTCTACTAGAGCGGGTCAGAATTCTCGCTGCAGAGTTCTGAATCAACTGCAGGCGAGACAGCTCCTTCTTGTTAAGACATGAAAACAAACTGTTACAATAGTCCAGACGAGAAGAAACAAACGTATGGATTACAAGCTCCAGATCATGTTGTGACAGCATTTTCCTAAGTTTAGAGATTTTTCTCAGTTGAAGGAAACAGTTTCTGGTCAGTTTTCTACAGTGTTGAACAAGAGACATGTCTTTATCAAATACAACACCCAGGTTTCTCAGGCTCAGTTTGACAGACTGACCTAAGTCACCCAAGTACTGACTCAACCCTGGAATCGTATCATCAGGAGCAATCACCAGAGTTTCAGTTTTGTCCACATTAAGCTGTAAAGTGTTTTCACTCAGCCATTGTTTGATTTCTAGCAAACAATTGACTAAGCTGTTCAGCCTTTGGGGCTCAGTTGGGTCAAAAGAGCAGTAGAGCTGGATGTCATCAGCAAAAATGTGATAAGAAACATCTGGAAATCTCTGAATGATTTTACCAAGGGGAATCAAGTACAGCAAAAACAATAAAGGACCCAGAACAGAACCTTGAGGGACTCCACACAACAGATCTGCCGATTCAGACCTCATTTGATTGGCAGATACACTAAAACTGCGCCCAGAAAGGTAAGATGAGAACCATTCTAACACAGACCCAGACAGTCCCACTTCATCCCTTAGTCTTCTCAGCAGGATCTGGTGATCAACTGTGTCAAAGGCTGACGACAGATCCAAGAGAACCAGAACAGTGAATTTACCAGAGTCAGCCGACATCATGATGTCACTGGACACTTTCAATAAAGCTGTCTCCGTAGAGTGATGTTTACGGAAGCCAGACTGAAACTTCTCATGGATTGTGAATGTGTATTCAAACGTTTAAGCTCTTAGATGAAGCTAGTAAATTATACTTTATATTTTGAATATCTTTTAGCATTAATTTAAGTATGGCGTATACGTATAGTGTATAATAATTTTTAATCTAACAAAAGGAAAACCTGAAATGCTCCCAAAACACATTGGCGATACAAGGTTATACCTATTAATGTAAGAACTTGTAGAAGTTCAGGTATGTCCACAACTGAAGGATTGGTTTCAGTGCAGTAATGAGGACACTGAGGAAAAGGGTTGAAAGGTCAATCTACATCCTTTTACTCACGAGCGATGGGTAGTGACCTGTTTGTTGACACCATAAAACTAAATTGAGACACCGTTTGAAGCATTTGTTCTCTAAACGGCTACTTTTAAAGCTAAAATACATCATGAAAAAAAAAATTCTCAATCAACAGGAGATCTTTTTTTTAACTGCGCGGAGCCAACAAGTCCAGCTTCTGACTCAATATTTTCAAAATAAAATAATGACCAAGAAAATAAACTCATTCAAATCACTTGCATATACAACTCATGTGTGTACCATGTGACTAACAGACAAAAAGGAAAACATGCCCAAAATCACTTTGGCGGTGCAACATAATTGCTATTGATGTAATAACTTCAAATTCAGGTATCTCTAGTTTTGCTCGAGAGTGAGGGCAGAATAGAGAGTCCGCAGTAAGTGGTGTGTAGTAGCGACCGAAAGAACAAAATCACAAGTACAAAGCACGGCCATCTGGGAGGGATCAGTGTATAGATAATGCTCAGTGAAGGCGCTTCAGGTTAGGTGCCATCTACTAGTCGTTTTATTTGTCTCAATATTTATCGATAATTATTGTTCTACATAATACAAAAAAAAAATATCATGCACTTCATTAAAACACCTTTTGTAAAATTTGAATATTCTTTTTTTTCTTATAACAAACAAAAAAATATTACTTCTTAAATTACTTAAAAAATCAACCAAATAAAACCCAAAACAACAAACTTTATAGCTGGGATCTTTTATTTTCTTCCAATATAACTTTGTTGTCTAAATGAACTCACCTCTCGTTTAAAAAGGTCTTGTGGATCACCAATAAATTAAAAAAAACAACTTCAAATTCAGTAAAATAAGGTCCCTCAGGAAGAGCTGGTCGGAGAGTATTATTTAGCATTTATTTTATTATATATATATATATATATAACATAAGAAATCCTCAGACTCCAGGAGACTTTCATGAAAGCAGCAGACGCTGAAAGGGCGTTCTAGATTGGAGCATGAGTGTGGCATAATAGGGAGGTAAGAGCCAGAGAGCCATACGTATCAGCGATGGGACGGTTGGTAGAAAACGCCATTATCTATCATGGAGTAGGATGGAAAGCTCTCTCAGCCATTTGTAATATTATCACCACTCCAGTCTCTTCGCCTTGCTCTGATGTCCTCGCTTCCTGTACATCACAGACTCGACAAGTGTGCTTTTAAAGAATAAATTCTCTGCCAGGCCCACATTACTGCTTCTTTTTTTTGTGTGTGGGATTCTTTCCTTTCATACCGATAATAACGAATCTCTTCAACCAACCGTCATCCATGTCTTTTTTTCTAAATGATTTCGTATAATTGACACTCGGATCCTTCGGTAATTTGAAATTCTTAATGTTTTGTTTTCATCAGGTTCAATTGAACTGATAGAACCTGCCGTCGATGATCTCATCACGACCCCAGATCACTCTCGCTGACATCCAGCCTGTGTCATCCCTCGGACACCGGCCTGACCTTGCCTGTGAAAGCTCGACTTCCTCGCCTGCATGCTGAATTGGAAGCCCTTGCTTGACCTTCCTCCTATTTTCTTCACCACTCTACCGGGTCTCTCCATCTTCTCCTCACCTAGGCTGACCTCTTCTCCAACAGCAGCTCCTCAAGATCTTATCCATGCCTCGTGTCACTCACTTCAATTCTTCAAGTCTTAATTGAGTCCTTTTCAGATATTTTCATCAATTCAATCATATAAATGTACAGACACCTAACGGCAACTACAAAAAATACACATTTATATACTTCATAGATTTGAAGTGAGATCTATTTTCCAACAGAATTTATGTTTTCTCTTCAAGATCAGACAGTTGCATAATGTATTAAATTAATTTCATTTAACACAGCAAAAGGAATATTTATATAAGGTTTAATATTTTAATACCATTGAAATTAAATTCCACTGGGAAATTTGTGTTTTTAAAAAAGATGCATAGATAGTTTGAATATAATGTCAAATATTTGTGTTTGAGCAGTTCCTTTATGTTTAAAGCAATAAATAAACAGAATAGCAATCTTTATTTATTTATCACAACTTCAACAAATACGACTGAAACATCTTTAATAACAAAAATAAAATAAATAAATGTAATAATGTGATAGACTTCGGCATAAGTAGTGATTGATGATGTAAAACTGCTGATGGTTTATGAAGCTTCATGATACAGTGTAATTAAAGACATTAAATAACATGTCTCTATTTCAACATTGCTGAAAACTGACCATGATCTATTATACGTATATATTGGACCTGGTGAAGACCTTAAAACTGAAAACTGGTGATTGCTCCTGATGATAAGGTTCCATGGTTGAGTCAGTACTTGGGTGACTTAAGTCAGTATGTCAAACTGAGCCTGAGAAACCTGGGTGTTGTATTTGAAAAAGACATGTCTCTAGTTCAACACTGCAGAAAACTGACCAGGAACTGTTTCCTTCAACTGAGAAAAATCTCTAAATTTAGGAAAATGGTGTCACAACATGATCTGGAGCTTGTAATCCATGCGTTTGTGTCTTCTTGTCTGGACTATTGTAACAGTTTATTTTTATGTCTTAACAAGAAGGAGCTGTCTCGTCTGCAGTTGATTCAGAACTCTGCAGCGAGAATTCTGACCCGCTCTAGTAGGAGAACTCACATTTCTCCGATCTTAAATCTCTGCATTGGCTGACAGTTTCTTTCAGGATCAACTTTAAAATTCTGGTTCTTACTTTCAGACTTATTGATGGTCAGACTCCTCCTTACATCAGTGATCTGATCCAGCCTTACACCCCAGCTCGGGCTCTGAGGTCTGTGAATCAGAATCTACTTATGGTTCCTGAACACGGTTCAGGACCAGAGGAGAGAAATCCTTCCAGACTGTTGCTCCTAAGCTTTGGAACGATCTTCCTCTCTCTCTGTGTTTGATGATCTACTGACTCTTTCAAGAAACATATTAAGACATTCTTATTCATGCAGGCTTTTCCTTGATTTTCTGAGACTCCTGTGTTGTTCTCGGTGTTATCTTGATCTTTTAAGTAAATCTTTTTTATTGATTTTTGTGACCCTGGTCTGGAAAAGCTCACTACAAATATAATTTACTTACTTACTAATTATGTTCGGAGCACACTAGATGGCACTCTTTGCTCAATCTTCTTTTGTTTTGCATAGATATAATATTAAAACCGTAAATCTTTTATCTAAGGTCGCCACCTACTGAGCACTATAAATCAGGGTGAAGCTTCATGAAGCTTCTTTAGCTAATCTCTCCTCCGAACCACCTACTCAACGAAACCTCACTTTACCTTTAGACAGGTGAGCATCATCTACTGAGCCTTGATTATGACGATACCATCATGATAACTCATCAGTTGTTTCACGAAGCCTCATTAACCCATTAATAGTCACATGACCTTAGAATCATGAAAGAATATTTTGAGCATCAATCGTGACAATAATTGTACACTCAAATCACAACTGTATTTATTTTACATGTGTAAGAAACATCACTTTTTATTTGAAAAAAACCCCCAGATGAAGTCACATGTCGCTTACTTTCTTAACATTAGATTCTGACATTGTGATGAATGGCCGTTGACTGTTGTTCAAAACAAGACTCTGGTTTAAAAGTTTTTGATTATATTTTTCTTATTTTTCGTGGTTGCTAATGAATGCAGCAGGTGGTGCGGAAATGCACATCTCGCTAATCAACGACATTTTTTTGCTCATCAGACGAAATTGTGCTTATAAAAGCTTCCAGGATGAATGATTGCAACTTCCTTGACTGACTTTTTAATAAAATAGTTTTTGTAGTAGTTGCTCTTTATCTGTCCGTCCCTGATGTTTTTCCAAACCAGCGTCATTAATAAGAATAGTAGTGTTTGTTACGTGGAAGTAGGATAAACGCGAAGAGAACAACTAGCAAAAGGTTGTAATTGCCGTCATGTGTAGCTTGTAGGTTTAAGATGCAAATAACAAAACCTATTTTTGTTCAAACAGAAACTGAATTGGCTTAAATCATAAGAACACGAGTAGTCGTTGCCAATGTGTAGTATCTAAGACTATATCATGAGTTACGGATTGTCTAACATGTTGTAGAACCTCAGTGTTGTCTGAGAAGTAGAAGAAAGTTTTGGATCATTCACTACTTTATATCAATGATATGTTGGTATGTAGTAAATGAAGGTTAATTATTAAAAGTTTGTTTTATATGAAGGCTGTACCACAGATTGTTGTTGGTTAACTAAGATTTTGTGCGCAATATAATGGATGCAAATGATCGCAATAGAAATAATATCTATTGCGTCATGTCTGTTCTCTCATTTCTATCACCATTTGAGTAATTCACGACAATTTTCCCTGTCTAGACTAGCGTTTTCAAATGAACCAACCCTATACTAATACATTACAAACACGCAAGAAATACAGATTATTCGGCCCCGTCAGTAGCCATTTTGTTCGTTTTTTAATTTGCAAATTCATGAGAAAACTAATGTAACCATCACCACTTTTTGAATGTAAAATAATTGTTTGTATTGTATACTTAAAAAGTAAAGGTTGCTTTCTTTAATCCTAGTTTAGCAATGGTATGGAAGTATAAAAAATTGTATTTGTATCCAATACTGCAATTTTGAAATCAGTAAGAAAAAGTAAGCCATTTCTGTAGTATGTTGACAGTTATTTTTTGAAAATATATATTGTTTATATATCTATATATACAATCTATAATCTATATAATCCATATATTTCTTCGTGCTATTAGATTGTATAATTCTGAGTTTGGGGGCAGGAGTGGTGGGAAAAGATGATTCTATTCCATGTTAATCTTTGTATCCTTTGTCTTTGTTATTTGTCTTTGATCTGTGTTCTTTATCTTAAGACCTAGATTGTGTCATCTTGCAGTTTCTTTTTATAAAAACTTTATTTTTGTTCTTATTTTTCATGAATTATCGTCTGTGTGCTGGAAAAAACAATTTCCCGAACGAGACCTCCAGAGGGATCAATAAAGTTTTCTCTATCTATCATCCATCTATATTGTAGTATATCGATAGAGGTCATATAAAATCATCGATAGCGTGATAGATTTTTTTTTTATACAACCCATCCTTAGCTGGTAAATTGTCGAAAGCAAAAAAAGGCCAAATGACATTAAGTCCTGACGAAAGTAGCTTATTGAACAGGGTTTCAGTTCGGACACGCTAGGGACACGTTCTTACCAATATCCAGCCACTAATGTGTTGCCACTATCAATACAATCACTGTCCTTTTTGTCAATAATTATTGTACAACGATTGGCTCTGCTGGTGACGTGATTGGTTAACCCTACTGTCACTCCTTATGCTTGTAAAAGCCACTGACAGCATCCCAAACACTTGAAACCTGTTGACAATATAACATTAGCAATTAAATCCTAAACATGCCTGAAGAGCAACTAATATGAAACTTCAATCACATGTTTCAAATGTTCTTCCTCTCCAAGATGCAGTAAGACCCTCATCATGACGATGCTCCGTTTTAGTTATTACTTGATAAGGTTCTTCCCATAAGATAATAAGAGAAATTTTGTACAAACAAACACATGCTGATGAGTACAATAGAGGTCCAAGATCTATTTAATACAGACTTAAATCAACACATTAGTTGCCCTTTAAGCACATCAACCTAGTACACTGTGTACTTAGACTGTGTTACAGAGATAAATAGTTTCAATAATTGATGAAAATTTGCCAGGAAAAAACAATAAAACATGTGATTTTATTCATCCTTTTTCTTCTAGGAAATAATTACCCATAATGATTGAAAGTATAAAGTAAACATCAGAATTCCTGAAATTCTCTTCTGCCTTTTTGCTTGTTTTTATCACTCCTCCACGATGTGAAATTATAACTGGAAATACAAAAAAAACCACATAGCTTTGAGGATCGCTGACTTTGCGAACTTTCCTCCGAATCTGAAACGGCTTTATTTGCAGAATACTTTATAATTTGACAATACACATGGAATATTGACTCCTAAGGAATTTAGCATTTTGCTTGCACAGGATGAAATGAAAAGTAATACAAAAGAAAAAATGATAATTAAAAAAAAGATTATAAAAAATTACCTTCTCCACCAAGTAAACTACTCCCTTGGCAATGATAATGATACACAAATATGTTTTAACCAAGTAGTGAATTGCTGACTCCTCTGTCCTTACGTATATAATTACACTAACACAACCTCTTTTAACATGGTCATCGATGTCAGCAGAGGAGGAGAACTTCCTCACCCCGTTCGGCTTTCATTAGGACCAGGGCTTGTGGAGCGTCCTCCGGTATAATTGACGTGCGGGTGAGGAATGACTTACAGTGGAGAGTTTGGCAGACGGGCCAACTGAGGGGAATACCAAGAAGTGATCAATATCGATAGCAAACAGCCCAAATTAGATGAGAAGACGATACGGGGGTGTGGGGTGGGGGGGGGCTTCCTGTTTAGCAGTCTGCAGGCAGGAGCTGGGAGAAGGAGCCGGGAGCACTGGGAGTTTTAATAACACACAATCGATGAACGCTGCCCGCGAAACCCTCGCACAAAACTTATTAATTGGGGAGTGAACAATGCAAAAGTGTCACAGCTGAGTTGTGGGCTCGCAGCAATTTAAACAGCTCATTTGGCAGAACAGTAAAAAAGAAAAAAAAATCCTCTCAGCTCCTGCAGTCGTGGTCTGGAGTCCACTTCCTGTCAGTCTATCTGATCCGTCTCGTTAACACCGGTGGATTTTTGAAGCCAGGGTCCACTGTGTTAGGAGAAAATATATCCAGCCGAATCTTGTTAAAGCCTCATGTGATTTAGAGGTTGCGAAGGATGGGAGCTTTGTCCACTGTTATCCTGCCAGCACGGCACTACTCTCCAAACAAAGCCCTGAGATTTATTCCCAAATCTATTATCAAAATGAAAGGGGAGAGACCCCGGCTCGTATTTCAATTGAGTCTTTCTGGCATTTGCCTGGGGTGGGTACATGTGCAGATGTTGAGTTATAGCCGCTGACAAACTCGCTAATAGAGCTACTTGCTGAGAAAATAAACACACACATCTAGTTTTAAGAGTGACGGAGTTGACTGCGGAAGGTGCTTCATAAATCTATTAGGAAACTATGGTGACGTTGTTAATGAAAAGACTGTTAATAAAGTTGAAGGACGGAGTGATAAACAAAACAAATGTCCCTGCTCTGAATTCAAGCTTTTAAGCCCTTCTGTTTTTTTTTCTTAACCAACAGCATTCCAACTTTAATTATGGGTGGCCTGTTAAAAAAAACTGCATTTCTACATATGTCAATCAACAAAGAGGTATAAATGTTGTGAAAATGTTTCAAAAATATATTTAAAGGATTCAAACAGTAAGTAAGTAAGTAATTTTTATTTGTATAGCGCTTTTCCAGACCAGGGTCACAAAGCGCTTAAACAATCAAAACAATATTCAATAAAGTATACTTTTTAAAGATCAAGATAAAACTGATAACCGGTAGGAGTTCCAGAAAATCAAGGAAAAGCCTGAACAAATAGAAACGTATTAAGATGTTTCTTAAAGGAGTCAGTAGATCCTTCAAGCACAAAGATAGAGGAAGATTGTTCCAAAGCTTAGGAGCAACAGCCTGAAAAGATTTCTCTCCTCTGGTCTTGAACCGTGTGCGTGGAACCATAAGTAGATTCTGATTCACAGACCTCAGAGCCCGAGCTGGGGTGTAAGGCTGGATCAGAGAGTTTGGTCAAGCGAAGTCAATAAATGGACACTCATATGATTATAACCTGACATATCGACATTTAAAAAACATTTAAATCATGCTTTATACCCATCATGCAGTTCCATTGACCACCTTTTTATGTTTTAACTATTAAAAATATTTATTTTGCTTTAAATGACATCAAAGATGGCGCATGCGATTACTAAAACCCTTTCATGAGCCAATGTCTGATGTTTTTCCGGTTTAATTTGTTCAAATCTAAACTTAAGTAAAGACTTTTAAACATAATGGTAAACTGGTTACATCAGGAAGTTGATAACAGTGATAGTCGCGGGTATATTCAGGACCCATAATGTTATGGTTTGGTCATAAACACACATCCGACTCACAATAAAAAAACTATTTATGAAAATAAAAGTTGTTCTCCAAACTTCTGCTGAGCTCCATCTTAACTAGTCACTTTGGATCTAGTCCCTTCTAGACACTTAACTTCTAAGTGTTTTTTCACAGATCACCTCTGACAGTCTTTTTCATTCGATACCCTGTGCCTGCACTCCCAGTCATCTCTGTTCATAACTCCTCATGGCCTTTTCTTTCTCCATCTTCTCTCTACTTACTGACTCACTTTCATTCAAACACAGGTAATCTTTGGAACTCCAAGGTAATTAAACATAGAAATGAGAATATATTTTTTCTTCTGATGTCAAATGTACAAATTTCTTCTTCATGAATTATCCTGCAAAACTACTTTCTTTTATGACAAAGGTCTTCTATAAGAAAACCAAACGTTCATTGATGATATGTATAGATAACTATACAGTATGTATTTATGATTAGTTGGATACATGGATGGATGGATGGTTAAATACATAGATGGAAAGATGAATGGATGGATAGTTGGATACGTAGACAGAAGAAAGGATATACCGTAGATGAATGGATTAATGGATGGATGAATCAATAGTTATATACTGTATAAAGATTGATGGATGGATGAATGGTTGGTGGATAGATGGATAGATAGGTACAACGATGGATAGTTATATAGATGGATTTAAGGATAGATAAATGAATGAATAGATGCATAAATAGATTCAAAGAGTAATGTTTGGATCAATTGATGGATAGATGGATGGTTAAATACAAAGATGGAAATATGGATGGATGAATGTAAGTATAGTTATTAACATAGATGGATGGATGAATCGATAGATATATACTGTACATTTATGGGTGGATGGATGGATGATGAACTGATGGTTATATACTGTACATCGATAGATGTAAGAATGTATAGATAAATAGATGGATGAATGTATAGATGGATAGAAAAATGGATGGATAGGTACAGAGATCGACAGATGAATGAATAGATGCAGTTAATGGATAGATGAATGGTCGGATCAGTGGATGGTTGAATACATAGATGGAAATATGGATGGATGAATTGAAGGATAGTTAGAAACATTGATGGATGAACGACTGAATAGATATATATTGTACATTTATTGATGGATAGATGGATGAACGTATAGATAGATCGGTGGATAGATGTATAGATGGATACAAAAATGGATGGATAGGTACAGTAATGGACACATGAATGAGTAGATGCAATTAATGGATGGATGAATGGTTGGATCAGTGGATAGGTATATAAATGGATACATACATGGATGGATAGATGGTTGGATTAATTGATAGATGGATTGATTAACACATGAATAAATCAATACATTGGTGTATGAATGAATAGATACATAGATGGATTGATAGTTGGTTACATGGATGGATGGATGGATGGATGGATGGATGGATATATACTTTACATAGATGAGTAGATGGATGGATACATGATTAGATGAATAAAAAAAAAGCTTGTATCATATAGTACCATCAGGCCATACTACGTTCCTGCTAGTGGAACCCTCAACTCTACTGCTTTAATCCAGACGGACACGCTGCATGCTATAAATCTGTTTAATACATTCTCCTCAAAGCCATTTCAGAAGGTATTAAATTCAAATGGTGAACCGGGTTTGATGGTTTTGTGCATATTCTTGATTAAATCTGTCTCCAGATGAGTTTTACTCCAGGGTGATTCATATTAGCTGGAGGGAAGGCTGGAGTCTGTAAGTGCTGTTTTCTCAAAATGATGTTAGAAACGGTGTTGGATTGCTGCACATTGATGGATGTCGACGTTTAGCCGCATAACTGAGTGCAGATGTTGCAAGAGATTGAAGAAAACAGTCTCCATTTTCAATTTCAATTTCAATTTTTCAAGGGTCAATCTAAACAACAACAAGACTAAAGAAAAACACAGCGATGAGAAAACACTTGGAGACACTGGTAAGGAAAAACTTTTGAACAGGCAGAAACCTCGAGCAGAACCAGACTCCCTGCCTCCTGCTGTGACAAACTAAAAGGAGGAGAGAAGACGGGGGGAACAAGGGAGACAAATGTAGTGACTGGTGCTCAGGCAAGGACGTGTCTTAAAGAAGTCCAATCAAATAACTACTAGAGTTCTAACTCTCAAGTCGTGGCTGTTCTAACTCACAAGTCGTGCCTGTTCTAACTCAAGTCGTGCCTGTTCTAACTCAAGTCGTGACTGTTCTAACTCAAGTCGTCACTGTTCTAACTCAAGTCGTGACTGTTCTAACTCAAGTCGTGACTGTTCTAACTCAAGTCGTGACTGTTCTAACTCATGTCGTGACTGTTCTAACTCAAGTCGTGACTGTTCTAACTCAAGTCGTGACTGTTCTAACTCAAGTCGTGACTGTTCTAACTCAAGTCGTGACTGTTCTAACTCAAGTCGTGACTGTTCTAACTCAAGTCGTGACTGTTCTAACTCAAGTCGTGACTGTTCTAACTCTCAAGTCAAGACTGTTCTTACTCTCCAGTCGTGACCGTTTTAACTCTCAAGTCAAGACTGTTCTTACTCTCAAGTCGTGACGGTTCTAACTCACAAGTCAAGACTGTTCTTACTCTCCAGTCGTGACCGTTTTAACTCTCAAGTCAAGACTGTTCTAACTCTCAAGTCGAGACTGTTCTAACTCACAAGTCGGGACTGTTCTAACTCTCAAGTCGGGACTGTTCTAACTCTCAAGTCAGGACTGTTCTTACTCTCAAGTCGAGACTGTTCTAACTCTCAAATCGGGACTGTTCTTACTCTCAAGTCGGGACTGTTCTTACTCTCAAGTCGGGACTGTTCTACCTCACAAGTCGAGACTGTTCTTACTCTCAAGTCGGGACTGTTCTACCTCTCAAGTCGAGACTGTTCTTACTCTCAAGTCGAGACTGTTCTAACTCTCAAGTCGAGACTGTTCTAACTCACAAGTCGTGACTGTTCTAACTCACAAGTTGTGACTGTTCTAACTCTCAAGTCGGGACTGTTCTAACTCACAAGTCGGGACTGTTCTTACTCTCAAGTCGGGACTGTTCTTACTCTCAAGTCGGGACTGTTCTACCTCACAAGTCGAGACTGTTCTAACTCTCAAGTCGAGACTGTTCTAACTCTCAAGTCGAGACTGTTCTAACGCTCAAGTCGGGACTGTTCTTACTCTCAAGTCGGGACTGTTCCAACTCTAAAGTCGTTACTGTTCTAACTCTCAAGTCGAGACTGTTCTAACTCACAAGTCGTGACTGTTCTAACTCACAAGTTGTGACTGTTCTAACTCTCAAGTCGGGACTGTTCTAACTCACAAGTCGGGACTGTTCTTACTCTCAAGTCGGGACTGTTCTTACTCTCAAGTCGGGACTGTTCTACCTCACAAGTCGAGACTGTTCCAACTCTAAAGTCGAGACTGTTCTAACTCTCAAGTCGTGACTGTTCTAACTCACAAGTCGGGACTGTTCTTACTCTCAAGTCGGGACTGTTCCAACTCTAAAGTCGTTACTGTTCTAACTCTCAAGTCGGGACTGTTCTTACTCTCAAGTCGGGACTGTTCTACCTCACAAGTCGAGACTGTTCTAACTCTCAAGTCGAGACTGTTCTAACTCTCAAGTCGAGACTGTTCTAACTCTCAAGTCGAGACTGTTCTAACTCACAAGACGTGACTGTTCTAACTCTCAAGTCGTGACTTTTCTAAGTCTCAAGTCGTGACTGTTCTAACTCACAAGTCGTGACTGTTCTAACTCTCAAGTCGAGACTGTTCTAACTCACAAGTCGAGACTGTTCTAACTCACAAGACGTGACTGTTCTAACTCTCAAGTCATGACTGACAACTGAGCCCCAAAGGCTGAACAGCTTAGTCAATTGTTTGCTAGAAATCAAACAATGGCTGAGTGAAAACACTTTACAGCTTAATGTGGACAAAACTGAAACTCTGGTGATTGCTCCTGATGATACGATTCCAGGGTTGAGTCAGTACTTGGGTGACTTAGGTCAGTCTGTCAAACTGAGCCTGAGAAACCTGGGTGTTGTATTTGATAAAGACATGTCTCTTGTTCAACACTGTAGAAAACTGACCAGAAACTGTTTCCTTCAACTGAGAAAAATCTCTAAACTTAGGAAAATGCTGTCACAACATGATCTGGAGCTTGTAATCCATGCGTTTGTTTCTTCTCGTCTGGACTATTGTAACAGTTTGTTTTCATGTCTTAACAAGAAGGAGCTGTCTCGTCTGCAGTTGATTCAGAACTCTGCAGCGAGAATTCTGACCCGCTCTAGTAGAAGAACTCACATTTTTCCGGTCCTTAAAACTCTTCACTGGCTTCCAGTTTCTTTCAGGATCAACTTTAAAATTCTGGTTCTTACTTTCAGAGCTATTCATGGTCAGGCTCCTCCTTACATCACTGATCTGATCCAGCCTTACACCCCAGCTCGGTCTCTGAGGTCTGTGGATCAGAATCTACTTATGGTTCCACGCACACGGCTCAGGACCAGAGGAGAGAAATCTTTTCAGGCTGTTGCTCCTAAGCTTTGGAACAATCTTCCTCTCTCTTTGCGCTTGATGGAGTCTACTGACTCCTTTAAGAAACATCTTAAGACGTTTCTATTTGTGCAGGCTTTTCCTTGAATTTCTCGAACTCCTGTGTTGTTCTCGGTGTTGTCTTGATCTTTGAAGTATGTACTGTTTTGAGTATTGTTTTGATTGTTAAAGCGCTTTGTGACCCTGGTCTCGAAAAGCGCTATATAAATATATATTACTTACTTACTTACTTACTGTTCTAACTCACAAGTCGTGACTGTTCTAACTCACAAGTCGTGACTGTTCTAACTCACAAGTCGTGACTGTTCTAACTCTCAAGTCGGGACTGTTCTAACTCTCAAGTCGTGACTGTTCTAACTCACAAGTCGTGACTGTTCTAACTCACAAGTCGTGACTGTTCTAACTCACAAGTCGTGACTGTTCTAACTCACAAGTCGTGACTGTTCTAACTCACAAGACGTGACTGTTCTAACTCTCAAGTCGGGACTGTTCTAACTCTCAAGTCGGGACTGTTCTAACTCTCAAGTCGTGACTGTTCTTATTCTCAAGTCGTAACTGTTCTAACTCTAAAGGCGTGACTGTTCTAACTCTAAAGGCATGACTGTTCTAACTCACAAGCCGTGACTGTTCTAACTCACAAGTCGTGACTGTTCTAACTCACAAGTCGTGATTGTTCTAACTCTCAAGTCGTGACTGTTCTAACTCTCAAGTCGGGACTGTTCTAACTCTCAAGTCGGGACTGTTCTAACTCTCAAGTCGTGACTGTTCTTATTCTAAAGGCGTGACTGTTCTAACTCACAAGTCGTGACTGTTCTAACTCACAAGTCGTGACTGTTCTAACTCTCAAGTCGTGACTGTTCTAACTCTCAAGTCGTGACTGTTCTAACTCTCAAGTCGTGACTGTTCTAACTCTCAAGTCGGGACTGTTCTAACTCTCAAGTCGTGACTGTTCTTATTCTCAAGTCGTGACTGTTCTAACTCTCAAGTCGGGACTGTTCTTACTCTCAAGTCGTGACTGTTCTTACTCTCAAGTCGTGACTGTTCTAACTCTCAAGTCGGGACTGTTCTAACTCACAAGTCGAGACTGTTCTAACTCACAAGACGTGACTGTTCTAACTCTCAAGTCATGACTGTTCTAACTCACAAGTCGTGACTGTTCTAACTCACAAGTCGTGACTGTTCTAACTCACAAGTCATGACTGTTCTAACTCACAAGTCGTGACTGTTCTAACTCTCAAGTCGGGACTGTTCTAACTCTCAAGTCGTGACTGTTCTAACTCACAAGTCGTGACTGTTCTAACTCACAAGTCGTGACTGTTCTAACTCACAAGTCGTGACTGTTCTAACTCACAAGTCGTGACTGTTCTAACTCACAAGACGTGACTGTTCTAACTCTCAAGTCGGGACTGTTCTAACTCTCAAGTCGGGACTGTTCTAACTCTCAAGTCGTGACTGTTCTTATTCTCAAGTCGTGACTGTTCTAACTCTAAAGGCGTGACTGTTCTAACTCTAAAGGCATGACTGTTCTAACTCACAAGCCGTGACTGTTCTAACTCACAAGCCGTGACTGTTCTAACTCACAAGTCGTGATTGTTCTAACTCTCAAGTCGTGACTGTTCTAACTCTCAAGTCGGGACTGTTCTAACTCACAAGTCGTGACTGTTCTAACTCTCAAGTCGTGACTGTTCTAACTCTCAAGTCGTGACTGTTCTTATTCTCAAGTCGTGACTGTTCTAACTCTCAAGTCGGGACTGTTCTTACTCTCAACTCGTGACTGTTCTTACTCTCAAGTCGTGACTGTTCTAACTCTCAAGTCGGGACTGTTCTTACTCTCAAGTCGTGACTGTTCTTACTCTCAAGCCGTGACTGTTCTTACTCTCAAGTCATGACTGTTCTAACTCTCAAGTCGTGACTGTTCTTATTCTCAAGTCGTGACTGTTCTAACTCTCAAGTCGTGACTGTTCTTATTCTCAAGCCGTGACTGTTCTTACTCTCAAGTCATGACTGTTCTAACTCTCAAGTCGTGACTGTTCTTATTCTAAAGTCATGACTGTTCTAACTCTCAAGTCGTGACTGTTCTTATTCTCAAGTCATGACTGTTCTTACTCTCAAGCCGTGACTGTTCTTACTCTCAAGTCATGACTGTTCTAACTCTCAAGTCGTGACTGTTCTTATTCTCAAGTCATGACTGTTCTAACTCTCAAGTCGTGACTGTTCTTATTCTCAAGTCGGGACTGTTCTAACTCTCAAGTCGGGACTGTTCTAACTCTCAAGTCGTGACTGTTCTTATTCTCAAGTCGTGACTGTTCTAACTCTCAAGTCGGGACTGTTCTTACTCTCAACTCGTGACTGTTCTTACTCTCAAGTCGTGACTGTTCTTACTCTCAAGTCGGGACTGTTCTTACTCTCAAGTCGGGACTGTTCTTACTCTCAAGTCGGGACTGTTCTTACTCTCAAGTCGTGACTGTTCTAACTCTCAAGTCGGGACTGTTCTTACTCTCAAGTCGTGACTGTTCTTACTCTCAAGCCGTGACTGTTCTTACTCTCAAGTCATGACTGTTCTAACTCTCAAGTCGGGACTGTTCTTACTCTCAAGTCATGACTGTTCTTACTCTCAAGTCATGACTGTTCTAACTCTCAAGTCGGGACTGTTCTTACTCTCAAGTCGTGACTGTTCTTACTCTCAAGTCATGACTGTTCTAACTCTCAAGTCGGGACTGTTCTTACTCTCAAGTCATGACTGTTCTAACTCTCAAGTCGGGACTGTTCTTACTCTCAAGTCATGACTGTTCTAACTCTCAAGTCGTGATCTCTTAACTCTGAAGTCGTGACTGTCCAAAATGAATTAAATCTTTTTTTTTTTTGTTTACTCTTATTTGAATTTATTTTTTAGCTGACCGTGAAGTGCTTAACAAATTCCCAAACTCTCGAAACAAATTTTAAAACTTAAAAACCTTGTTCAAATTTTCAATTTCACAGAAAAGAAAACAATCTCAAAAAATCGTTTAATTATTGACTAAATTTCAAACAAAGTTACAAAGATACAAATGCACAAAAAATGCAAATTGTAATCTTTATAACTTTCATTTATTAATTGGGTTCCAAACTTTGGACTAAACTAATAATTCTACCACGTGAAAATCCATTTTTATCAATTATATGTCATTTAAGGTTTTGCTTTTGTCGCCTTTTCTCGATAATTGATGACTGATAAAACCTCTGCTAATCTACAGTCGCCACCTTCTAGATTTTACGTGACATTTGTGTAACACAAGCAACAGGAAACTCTCTCTGGACAAATAATAAGGACTTTAAATAGACAGTAAGATAGGATGAGATTGAAGGCACTGGACACCATCACACCCCTGGTATTTGCCTTTACTATAGGATTTAAAGAACATTACCATGACGAAAATTGATGCTGGTGCACGGATGGAAGTGTTGGGACAAAGAGCTGTAGCTTTAAATATTGCAGTCGTGCGCTTGATCTGTCCACCGCCTGGAGTCGAAATTCTGAGCACTTAAAAATGTTTCACAATATTTTTTTTCATATTCTTCAAGAGCAGTTGACACAAAAGATCACAACCCCTTAAGACACATCTGCAGAGACACACACAGGGAAGCTATTTCTATATGTACTCTTGTACTTCTATTTCTATATATCACTTTGTGTTTTGTAATGATGGTGTTTACATCAAAGTTGCCCTTGTTTTAGATTTTTTTTGTATGGTCAAGTATATCCAAAAACAATTATAACCTGCTTTTTATTTTGTAACAAATTGAACTTTGTGAATGTCGGGTAAAGAAAACTCTTTTTTTTACTCTACTTTTAATTATAATTCAATAGTTACATTATTGAAAGGTTGAATTTTTTTTTATTGAATAATTTAATTCATTAAATTGTACATTGAAGGTTTTATTTAATAATTAAATTCAAATAATAGGATATTTAATAAATGAATAAAACAAACATTTTCAAAATGAATACCTTTTTAACATAGTTTAATATTCGGACTCATTATTTAGCATATTTTCTTAACCCTTGTGTTATTTCAGGGTCAAGATGACCCGAATGCTCGAAAACAAATGTGCTTGTTAGTTTGTTCACCTTGACCCTGAGGCAAGAAAAGGGTTAATTGTATTTTTTATTTAGCCTTTCAAAAAATTCATTTCTGGTATAAACTCAAAATGTTATGTTACATTGAAAAGGCTGCATAGAAAACTATGTGTAAAACAATGAAATTAATTAATTAAATGTTTAAATAATAGAAAAATCTATACAATTTAAATAAAAAATTATAAGTTTTAACGTTTGGAAAGTTACATTCAACCATTCAATACTCTCATCTACATCTACCACAGCCTTAAGATTAATATAGTGACTCGTTCAAGATTCAGGAAACGTCACCTTTTTGACGGATTGTCGCTCAGTTTTGTTTCGCCGTGATGGAGTGAACCATCGTTAACGAAACCATCAATCATGTCCTGGATTCAGCCGCGGTGGTATTAAGTGTTTGACGCTCCAATAACAACCGTAGGTTGGAGCCGATAGTTCACGAGCGAATGATCAGGGGTAAATATTGACTGACAAGAATGGCTGAGCCGAGATCTAAAAAAAAAGAAGTTTTTTTTCTATCTCTTAACATAGAGAGAGCAGGTGCTGGTGCTGGATTGCTAAGACTATAGAGATAATGTCTGCCTTCCCTCCATCATCTGCGGCAGCTCGGCTGATCAAGTAAATGGACTTCAGGCTTCAGTCACTCGCCTCATCTGTTCTCAAGTGAAAAACCAGCCAAGGTGAGAGAGGTGACGCTCGGTGCTTCGGAGTTCAAACCCCGAAGCTTAGAACAGAGCTTGAGCATGAATTAAAGCCACGGTGCTGGAGGGAATATGATATAAATGGCTTTCATGAGGTGCAAGAAGGTCAGCGCAGGAAAAAAAAAGGGGCGGCCATGTGATGTTGAAACACAGGAGACGTAACATCCTGAGAGACGTACCCCAATGCAGTGCGAATGTTCAAGTGGTAAACATCATCGCATTGACACTTTTGAAATGACTCCGACGTGGCTCGCGGAGCTTAAAGGTCCCAGGAAATGAAAACATTTATTTATTTATTTTTGTGTATTTGCCCATTGGCAAAAAATGTTATTTTTCTGCTTTCAAAATCTGCCAAAAATATATTCAGTATGAGGTCAATCTTTGAAAGAAAAAACTGAAAAATAAGACATTGAACACAAGATGAAATGATACAAAGAAAAGTTTGACCGTTTATCAAATGTTATATTTACTAATACCATTGCAATTTTAATTATTGTGTACTTTTTTCAGTATACAATTATAAGTTGCTAATCATTTTTTGAATTGAATCGTACGTCCAACTATTCTGATCAAACATAATGGATGTAATAAGTAATTTGATCAAAGCTGAGTAAAAAGTGAAGTAAAGAGTTTTAAGGATTGGGGAAATGTGAGTTCTTCTACCAGAGCTGGTAAGGATTCTCGCTGCAGTTATAGGCAATTTCGCGCAAAAGTACAACTTCCAGATGTTTTCCGTTGCATGTTGAGTGATATATATTTTTTTTATCACATTTTACACTTTAAGTATAGTAATAACAGGAATAAAGAATCTGCTACTTTTTTCATTGTCTCTGGATGCTCTTCAGTTCTTAATAAGTTTAGTTAAAAAAAAGTCTTGACTTCCTGGCTGTACTTCAGCAGGACGTGCAAGAACAAGATTGTACCTTTGACTTCCTTTACACTGTGTTTTCTTATTGTCTATTTATTTATGTATTTTGTATCTAGTTGTTAAACTGCTGTGTTACAGACACGATAACACAAAAACAACAGCAAAAGACATGTATTTAACTTTTTTAACTATTATGAGAGTAAAACAATATAAAATATTATCAGCTGCAACAGAAACTAAAATACAAGGTTAAGAAGCAGCATAATACAGTAGAAGTAAAACAAATGACCATTTTTTAGTAAAAGAGATTTTATGATCCATCATTTAGAGTTGTTTTTTTTATTTAAAACAATGGTTACAAATCTGTGACTAATAGAAAAGAAAACATAATATGCCTAAAATCACGAAGAAAGAAAACCATATAAAAATGTATAACCTTAAATAAATATCTTCTGAGCAAGAAATTAAAGAAATCATGAAATATCTGATCATTTTCCCAAAATTGTCACTGACTATGAGACCCTAAAAATAGTAAATTTTTACTTCCTACAGGGTAAACTGAAGTCTCCTACTACCACTGTTGTGAGAGGCTCTTAAGGAACATATCAAGTGGCAGATTGGTGTTGGTCTCACCACTGGAAGTCCAGAGACTGCTGGTGATGCTTTTGCCAAGAATCCCAGAAGCCAGTTTGTCTCACGCCATGAGGTCCATGATGTGTGAACAAACCGAGCTACTCTGCAAATGTGTTCACAACACGAGAGTCCCAGATGAACGCGAACCGCTTCGCAAACATTATCATAATTAACCCTTCACAGCTTATTCCTCAAACTAGAAGAAATGATGGTGTAATTCAGGCCGGCCTGGTCACTCCCGTCTGTTATTGTCGTAAAGCAGTATTTGGAAGTCACGAAAACTGGAGCCTGCCAAAGGATTTTGCGTGAGCTTGTTTTGAAGCCGGCGTCGGTGCCCATCAGGGCTTGAAATTAGTGTCAGCCCAGCCTCCAAACGTGGTTAAAAATTAATTGAGTCAAATTGTGGCATCAAGTAACGAGCCAATTTGGCAGGTGATGGATTTAACAGTGGATACTTGACGGACGCAAACAATGGAAGGCAACCAGACGCTCATGTTTCACTTTCCTCTTCACCGGTGGAGTCACGGTGTAGAAGAATAATAAGTGTGTAGAGCAAAGAAAAACTGATAAATAATAGAAGTGATTGACATCCAATGTAGCACTGTTATTGTATAAATATTAGTTTTCATCTTGGATTTATTCATGAGTCTCTAATCACAAAGTTTTTTAGGAAAACCTTTTGAATAAAAGTTGAGGAAAAACACAGAGCAGTCACTTCAATAAAGATAATATTTGTCTTTCATCTCGGCTATGAACCAAAAAGCAATTTTCTTTGTATCATCTAATTTCTAGACCAATTTGTTTTAAAAATAAATGTTCTTTAACTTCCTGTCTGGAGGTGAAACAAATCGTGAGTCAGCTGCACTCGTACCTCGACCCCAATTCTTTCCCTCCTTTAAAAAGCAGACGCTTCCCTCCATCAGTTATCTTTAACTCATCACAGTGAGAAGATAGTCTGTAAACTATTGAAATTCCCACAAAAACAAGTATCTTAGTACTTGTCTCAAAGTGCTTTCTCAACTTTTTGGGGTGTGATAATTTTTTGAGCAACAGAAACTTAATAGACAAGTAGACTAATTTCCAAGAATGCTTCAGCCAGGGTCAAAACATGATCTAGACTTTTCCAGATTAGGCCCAAGACACAGACAAAAGCCCTATTCGCACTGTATAAGTATTACCTTGGGACTTCGGGGTACTGTAAATTACCCCCCCCTCCTCTGCGTTATTTTAAGTGCATTCACAGAGGATAAGCTTTGTCATTTTTTACTGACATTACCTAGAGATACAGATGTAAAAAGGAGCGCAACTACTGAAAGAGAAAGTTAGTGTAACCAATCCATCTTCGTTTAGATAAGATAAAGTGGACAACCGTTTATTTTCTTTCGTTTCTCAACTTGTGCAGAGTGCTGTCCTTCACATAAATTTGCCCCAACATTATTCTTACAGAAGACACAGTCTGTTACAGTAGTGTAACCGAGTGTATTCATGTGGGAAACAACGAGGCGGGAACTTAGTTTGTATCTGTGCAGCGCGCACGTCTTCTTTACTTTCATCATGTTAAACACACACCCCAACAACAACAAACTCAATCTACTTCCTTTTCAACCCCTTCAAAATAAAACGGCGGAAGTAAATATAAACACAATGGCGAGTGCCTAGAATATAGCCTAGAATATAATAGGCATATATGCGGCATTCAGAATTACAAACATAGACATTCGGATTCACATGGGATTAGTATTATCACCCGACGTCTGTGTTTGGTGAATTACAGTAGGTAATTTTCGGTGGAATTATTATTACAAATCACAGCCATGGCGCATTAGCACGGGATTAAAACTCAGACATTCTCCATAATTACTACAAATTACCAGAGGTCCCCAGGTAATACTTATCCTGTGCGAATCGGACAAAAGACGCCCCAAAAAAGCAATAACAACAAGAAAAACCAAAGAAATATACATGAATTTCAACTTTCTGCGTTGTCAATGTATTTTTCTTCAAGCACCAATGTTTGTGTCTGTGTATGAAAAGGAACAAAATGATCACTTATTTTAAAGATCACTATTATTGCCCTAATACGCGGCAAAAGACCACTAATAAATTGTCTGAAATTACCATTCCGTGGATTAGCATGAGGCTTAATTTACTGGGATTGAAACCCATAATGTCATGCTAGATAGTCTTTGTTTCCTACCGGTGAACTGACCAGCTAATTGGTTAAATCAAAATACGGATGTGTAAGTATTAAATATACATATATATGTAACATTTAGACATTATATTTCATAGTTTTTAATAGTCAATAATTCTCTAGCTCTTATTTAGGGCTGCTCTTCATTATGGTCTGGATGGATATGTGTCATGTGACCAACAAAACTGCTTTAACCCTTTGTATTATCTTTGGGTCAAGTTGACCCGAAGGACTGAAATGTGTTTGAGATATCCCTTGTTCTGCCTCTGAGTCAACACATTACTTTATGAAACTAAGAGAGATTTTCTTTAAATTTGAAAACAAATACACTTGTGGTTTCTGAAAACCAAGTGTGCAGTTGTGACATTGCACTTGCACTGGTCTGACACAGGAGGGAGCCAGAAACAATATTTTAGAATTGATGGAGGAAGTCTTTAACAAGAGTTTTATAAAAGAAAAAAAAAAAAGAAAAAAATAGTGTATTTTATATACTATACTGAGTATGAGTACCCCTAAATTCTCTAACATTTCCCTGTTATCAATTGTATCACATACTCCTATAATGACTTTTAATAATTTAACCATTGATTATTCAGGTAATTTATACTTCAATCGGGGGAACATTACCGTTCACTGAACCCAACAGGGTGGTACAGGAACATGGTAACATCATAGTAGTGCAATTATAGTAAAGAAGTGATAAGAACACTCCATCAAAAGGCTGCTCTGCTCTGTTATCTGAAATTAATCAAAAACCCCTCCAGTCATTCAGAATTGAGTATTCATTACAGCTGTGCAATGAAAGTTTTATAAAAAATGTATTCAATCTAAACTGGGCGAGACCGTTTAAGAATAATAACAGCGTGAGGTTTGGCAGGTTTCTGTGGGTATAAATGGATTCCTCTCCACTTCCCAAGTCCTGGGTTTAATTCCCTGCCACGCCGAAGGCTTTACCGTGACTATGAGAAACATACAATTCACCACCTGCATCAATGATCTGAAATTATGGGATATACGTTTGGCTTTCAATGGTTCTGCTCATGAAAATGTGACCTAAATTTCTTTATTGGATTCCAAATACAAATATAATTGCTTTACTGTATTTTATGTATAGAACCAGAATCCTCTTAAATAGATGTCCCTCACCATCACATTATTTTTAAAACTGAGGGCGCCACCTACTGAGCTATAGAAGTCCGACATTGCTTTGTGTAGCTTCATCAGCCCATCACTGCTATTTTTGTGTTTAATGAAGAGAAAATGATACTCATTAAAAGTCAGTTTCAAAAGTGTCACTCCAGAGAACTGAATAGGAAAAATAATTAGTGTCACTTTTTTTCAAGTGGCACCTACTTGATTTTTCACTTTTTACATTAATTAATGTGTTAATTTTGTTCTGAGAATAATGTGAAAAGAAAATAAATGATCAAAAACTGTCAAAATGTGATTTAAAGGAACAATTATATTTATCTCAGCTGCCTTTTCACACCTTTGTTGTTTTTCCCTGAGAGATAAATCTTCTTTAGTTTAACTTTTTATATTATATTAGTTAAATTTTACCACTTAATAATTATTTTAGTTATTATTTTTACCTTCATATTTTTGCTTGGCTGCTAAACATTTTCTAAATGTCTTACCTCTGAAAGCTTTTTTTCGTCAGTTATTTACGCTGCCGTCTCCAACATTTCACCATCGATCCATTGTTGTCAAGCTTACATGCATCACCTCTAATTAACTGCTATGCTAACCCATTAAAATCGATTGATAAGATGAATCATTGTTTACAAGGCAGTGTTCAAAGTAATAGAAGTATTGGTTTATTTCTAAAGAATGAGAAGTAAATAGAAATTAAGAATTGCCAGGTGAAGTCTGATGTTGTGATGACATAAAACCAAATACTATATACCCTTTAAATAACATGGATGCAGATGTCCAGTTGAGATTATTTATTCCTGTGGTCTTGTTGCATAGACACTCATTAATAAATCAACTCTGTACATTTACAGCTACACTGTTCTCTTTAGCTGAACCGCTTCTATCGCGCTATGATGCATTCATGACATCAGGATAACTGGTGTGTTCAAGAGCGTAGGATATATTGTAAAGTGATGCGAAACACTATTACTCAACGGTATTCACTTGGTTGAGCAAACTTACACTTTCCAATTATGTATCAATTTGTTTAAATTATACATTTTTGTTCAGTTTATGCAGTTTTTCTGAATGCACTTTGTTGTAAATAAATGTTGAAATACAAAAACAATTATGTCATTTTATGTTTTGCATTTTTCAAAAGTCAGTTCCAAATTAATATTTTCCAAATCCTATTATTGAGTCATTCTTGAAGCAAACATTTGAAGCAATTGCAATACTTTTAATTTGATAATATACCAATTATTAGCAAAATATGGTCTTTCTGTGTTTTTGGTTGGGGTACTTATCCTCATTTTAGTCTATCTTTTGAACTTTCATCTAAAACAGAAGACAACAAGTACTGCTGGTACTATTCAGGCTTCTTCATTTTGGATGTGATTTTTATTCCACTGTCGCAACATTTTAAAACCCAGCGTATAATTGCTTGTCACATTATCACATGTCCCAAGTCTCATCAGTGTTTTGTTCAGGTTTTTATTGAAGCAAACATTCGCTCAGGGCTGATGCTGGATAAATTGCGCCACAACAGGGGAAAAGAGCGTGATCGTTCAACATTAATACGGAATCTGATTCCAACCCTGTACTGTCAGTTGTAATCTCTGATTATTTCCAGGAATTAGTCGAGTTAATCACAGTTACATGAGTCTTTTAACTGTATTTCTTAGTATTGTTAACAATCTTGAACAAAACTGTATCATAAAAAAAGTTATTAGTTTTTCTAACTGTTTACTTACTGGGGCAAGTTTTGACCTCACCTTACGTGAGTGGGCCATCTGAGAGCCACTATCTACCCCGTTGTCCCTAAAATTAAAGCGATTCATCACACAGCTTTAATATAAGTTAAAGTACAGCAGATTCAGGCCATGTGTGACCCTGGTGGCCGAGTGGACCTGTTCAAACTGTAAATATCTGCCCTTGAACAGTCATTTGGAAATTGGAACTCAAACCTATTGTGGTTAAGATTGTTTTTACAAAAGCCAGAAGCATCTGTGTCTATCTGAAGCACTTCAGGCAACTAGTAGAGACTTGGTTTGCCATCTCAATTTTCCACAGTATACTGTACTATTCAAGTATGTATGTGGTTAGGACTTCATCATTTCCCATTACAGCCCTTAAAAGCACATGTTTTCAAAGAGTAAAAACGGATTTACTACTGTGGCTCTGATGAGAAAATCCACCTTTCATTTCTTTTTAGAGAATCAACATGAGTTGAACATACTTGCTTGTTGCTTACCTAACACAAGCAGATGGATGGGTGGATGGAAAGACGGATGGACACGCATATGAATGGATAAATGGATGGGTGTATGGATGGTTAGACGGACGGACCAATGGATGAAAGGATGGATGGAAGAATGGATAAACTGAGACATGATTGGATAAATGGATGTATGGATGGATGTATGGATGGATAGATAAATTGAGGGTTAGATTGACGGATGAAAGGATGGATGGAAGAACAGACAAAAGAGCAGATGATTGGATAAATGGAGGGATAGATGGATGGACGGATGCAATGATGACGAAGGATGGATGGGTAGGTGGATGGACGGATTGATGGACAGATGTATGGAGGGTTTGACGGACAGATGGACGGAAAGACCGGTGTATGGAAGGATGGATGGAAGAATAGAAAAACGAACAGGTTATTGGATAAATGGATGGATGGACGGATGGATGTTGACATGAATAGATGGGTGGATAGACAGATGAATGGATTAATGAATCAGAATCAGAAAACCTTTATTAGTCCCGCAAGGGGAAATTCGGTTTAACAACAGCAAGAGAAATAAAAACACCCAGAAATAAAAACGAGAAAGAAAATCTAAATAGAATAAAAGATAAATCTGCGCTATATAATATATACACAATCATATTTACATAAATAACAAGAGGTGCAGTTAAATAGTTATCTTGGTGTGTTGTAATGGAGGGATGGATTGATTCAATGATGGATGGATGGACAGACAAATTAATATATACTGTTAATTGATAGAAAGATCCATCCCAGATAGGTGAATGGGTTGATGGTTGGATGGATAGACTGATGGTTGGATGGACATACAGTAGAATACAAAGCTGTAAACATGGATGGGCAAAAAAGTGTCCATAAAATTGGAATTTAAAGAGCGTTCAACTAAACAAGTTCTTGTTATTGCGAGATTATCCTAGATTTGTTTGAATCTGTTGCCGTCTGAAATGTATACAAAGACGAGCCTTTGTACAAATGTAGGTGGGAAACTTATCAATAAATATCTAACCCCCTCTTTCAAAACAAGTCCTGTACAAACATTCCATCCTCTACAAACTCTGCAGTAGTATTTTCCCAAAGATTGGACCCATTCTATCCAATCTGATCTTATCTTAAAGTCACTTCCACAAATGCTATGAAAGACGTCATACTTAGTCGGACCTTTATGAACCCACCTCATGATGGCATGAATCAGAATGACACGTATAAATCAATGCTAGGCTGTTCTAGCTACACTGAATTCCCATAGCAAGTCAATCAATGAGCTCACAAGAGTGGGATTTTAGAAATAAAAGCTGATTTAAAGAGAGTCAACAACGATTAAATAAGTCCTCAAAAAGTATAAATGAGCTTCAACAAGTTTTAGCAATAAAATAAAGACATCAATGAAGCGATAACATAAAGAAAAAAATATTAATATTTTTAAATAAAGACTTGTTTGCATTTATTAGGTGAAAATACAACAGTAACATGTTATTTTCATTATAAATTGCAGTGGATCAGAATTTTATTTTAAGTTGTAGCATTTTAGTTTATTGGTCGATTACTAACAAAACAAATTTTCAAAACATAAAAAAACAAATAAACAATCAGAATTTTTCTCCTACATGCTGCCTGCTGACTTGAAAATAAAATCGATTCTTTATTCATTCAAGTTAATCTGTGTTCTGTAGATCCAAGAGTTTTATTTTCTTATATACTATCAGTTCTCCTCCTTCAGCCATGGTGTGTAAAATAAAATAAAATGGTTTTACCAGCCATTAAAGACTGCTATGAAAGCTTAATAATGACTAATCTTTGGTAAAGTAATAATAATGATGAAGATGATGATGATGATGTTTACTGCCCAGCGAATAAGTACTTCACATTCTCGTTTTCATTTGGTCAATAATAACTGGTTTCAATTGACAAAAAGCGCTGTCAAGAGTCGATGATAGGGTTTCAACGACTGGTTGCGATCAGTGTTAAAAAGTAGTAGAAGAAGAAGATGTCGAGTCATTTCCTGTGAGTGTGTAGCCACAGTGTTCGATTTGAGACAGTACTACATGTTGAAATTTGCGCACTGCTGTCTTACAGTGAACTGTAAAGCAGTGTACTTAGAGAAGTGCACGATTTGAGACACAGCATTAGTCTTGTAATATGCACTGGACTTGTAATCATTTGTTGCAGAAAATTGTGTTTTAGTTTAAAAATCTGCTCATTTATGTTCACAGATTTGTAAAATATTTACTTTGGGAAGAGTTTTCCAAATGCACCATTATTAGTTACAAAATCTTGATGCTATATGTGGATGGATAACATGTTAAATATTGAGATATTTAACAATTAGCATTTGTGTCCGTAGATCATTTGGATTACCAATTGATGAACGATTGGGTTCAGGCTGTATTAGTATTTTAAACATAAAATTAAAAAATCTTTATTCGTATCAGCCCTCATGTGTTTCCATGTGGAGAACAAAGTCTACAACCAGGATCAGGATCAATGATACAAATCACTACACTGATGGTGTTTAGACGTCTCAAATGTTTATTCTGAGCGTCCGGCCTGCTTCGCTGCTGGACGTCGGTACGTCTGGCATGTTTTCGGAAACATGCAGACGGATTCACACTCGCAACTTCGCGCCTGCCAATGAAGAACTGTGGGAGGAGAACGACAGGCAGCCAGACGACCAGTTCCATCCCATCCACACAGTTTATCCCAGTTCCAGTTGAATTGACGACAGGAGCTGATGAAGGACGCCGGTTTTCGGTCGCTCCAGAAGCTGAGTTTTGATGCTTGATTTCATTTACTGCTAAATAATTCAGAGCCACCTACAAGAGTCGTCTCTGAAGAATTGTCATCTCCTGCATGCAGCGTCTGTAAAATGAAGAACAAAGCTGAGTTTGAGTCACAATGCATACTAACACTCCATTCCCTGGTTGGATGCTCCTCATTCTCTATTCAGGGAGAGTTTTGTTGTTAGGAAAAAAAAAGTCGCTTCAGAATAAATCAGTTCTTTTTAACTTCTTCTAAGAAACGACTTTTGGTCCTGTTTTCCTTTAGAGCTCTTTGTTTGTCCTCATGTTATATCTTGTTTTTTAAAACTGTTTTAATGTTTATGCAAATGTATTTCGTTTTTTTGTGATTATTTGTTATGTTTTTCCTCCAACATGTTTTACTTTAGTTTACTTCTTAGTAACTCTCTTCATTTTCATAAATCTCCGTCTTTGTTTAATGAATTCTTTGCAATAGATGGAATATTAAATAGTTTTATGTTTTGTAATCAAACATCTTTGTCATCATCATTGATCTATTATCCATTCAGCCATCATCCATCAATCTATCCCTCCTTCACGACTATCTATCATCCATCCTTTATTCGACAACCGTCTATCTAACCATCTATCCATCCATTCATCCACCCACTATCTATCCATCTGCTATCAATTAATCTACCATTCACCATCCATCCATCCATCCCTCCTTCAACGACCATCTATCATCCATCCTTTTATCTGACGACCATCTGTCTAACCATCTATCCATCCTTTCATCCACCCACTATCTATCCATCTGCTATCAATTAATCCCCTATCCATCCATTCTTTCATCCATCCAACTTTTCAATGATCCGTCCGTCCGTCCGTCCGTCTATCCATCCACTGTCTATCCATCTGCTATCAATTCATCCACTATCCATCTATCTATCTATCCACCATCCATCCATTCTTTCATCCATCCAACTTTTCAATGATCAGTCCGTCCGTCTATCCATCTGCTATCAATTCATCCACTATCCATCTATCTATCTACCATCCATCCATTCTTTCATCCATCAAACTATCTGTCCGTCCGTCCGTCCATCCATCTACTATCGCTCCATCCGTCCTTTCATTAATTCTTTCAATCGTCCATCCCTCATCAATCTATCTATTTACTATCCGACCACCGTACAACCCTTGTTTCATTAATAAATCCATCCTATCCCAGCTACACAGTGTTCTTTACAGGTTTACTAAACAATTATTTGTAAAACGATAGACTTTATGTATGCATTTGTTTTCATATATTCTATCATATATTAAAATTGATCTTAAAGGGTTTTTAATACATGCTTTTTAACCTACTTTTACTCACTTTCTAATAAAAACTACCCCTCTTTATCCTCATCATTCTACCTTTTGGGAGTTGTTCCCTTTTTATTTATTATTAAATGTTAAAAGTAAGGTGTTATTGAGAAAATCTTTTCCAGATTAAATCTTCTGTGTTCATTGTAAGCATGTCTTACTTACGACAGAAACGTGCCACGTCTTGGTTGAACACACGATGAAGTGCAAATCCGTCACGAGTGGTTTCGTGGCCCGAGCATCCAGCGCTTCTCTTTTAGCCCCCATTAGACCCATGAACACGGAACATTAATGAAATCTGCTGCGAGTTGAAAATAGCGTCGTATCTGATACAAGTATTAACGCTCCGTCACTTTTAATTAGCAGATGTTCCATTCATGTTCATCAGCTTCTTTATCCTCATCGCCGTGCACTCGTGAAGCTGTGATAATCCCTCGCTTTTTGTGATGTAAAAAAAGGATAGCAGAAAAGGGAGTTTAATACTGTGTATGTCGGAGCACGGAGGATCAAAAATAGCAGCACTTTCTTTCTTTTCACTCACCGCTTTTCATCGGAGAGACAATACTGCACTGATATTGTGAGTGTTGAGAGATGGTAAATTCTAAGTGGATTAAAATCCCGACTATTTATGACATTATCTTCCAAACACTGTTTGAATCTCCAAACTCAATTAAACACAAAGTTGTTAATTGATCACTGCAAGTGGACTTTTAACTTCTTTTAGCAGTTGGAGCATTATTGTGTTTGGTTGACGAATTAGACCTTCTAGTAGAAAAACCCCCACAATGAAATTGTAATTAAAATGTCTGGTCCTGTTGTTCTATACGACTTCATCCATTTTTGGCATTTTTATATACGTTCGTATATATAATTAAGTGCGATTCTTGAGCTAATGGCTATGTTCCTCTATTTCATTCAGGCACTTCCTGTTTCAGTTGCACTATAAACATGTATTTTTTTTTTTTAATATTTGGATTAACACAAATTATAAAGTCATACATTAGTCATATCAAAAATCCGCAGTTATCTTTTTTTCAGATTTTTCAAAAAAAAAAGAAAAGAAAATGGCAAGCAAATAACATAACAATATGATTACTCAAAAATAAATAAGTAAATAAATTATATAATGATAAGTATCACGCTACAGGAAAAGATACAATATATTGCGATATATTGTGATACTGTAGGAACAAGGATATATTTGTAGTATTTTCAGGTACCTGACTCTGGTGTTGCAGAATTTACAGATCACATGTATCTTGAAAAAGTCTTAACTGCTTTAACTTGTTTTGAAAAATACAAACATCACCTTTAAAATCTGAGTTGACAGTATCCTCTCGTCCTCAGTCATCGCTGGGATCCTGTTGAATTAATAACCCTTAAACTTAAACAGGAAAATGCTGTCACAACATGATCTGGAGCTTGTAATCCATGCGTTTGTTTCTTCTCGTCTGGACTATTGTAACAGTTTATTTTCATGTCTAAACAAGAAGGAGCTGTCTCGCCTGCAGTTGATTCAGAACTCTGCAGCGAGAATTCTGACCCGCTCTAGTAGAAGAACTCACATTTATCCGATCCTTAAAACTCTTCACTGGCTTCCAGTTTCTTTCAGGATTAACTTTAAAATTCTGGTTCTTACTTTCAGATCTATTCATGGACAGGCTCCTCCTTACATCAGTGATCTGATCCAGCCTTACACCCCAGCTCGGGCTCTGAGGTCTGTGGATCAGAATCTACTGATGGTTCCTGAACACGGTTCAGGACCAGAGGAGAGAAATCCTTCCAGGCTGTTGCTCCTAAGCTTTGGAACGATCTTCCTCTCTCTTTGCGCTTGATGGAGTCTACTGACTCCTTTAAGAAACATCTTAAGACGTTTTAATTTGTTCAGGCTTTTCCTTGATTTTCTGGAACCCCTGTTGTGTTATCAGTTTTATCTTGATCTTTAAAGTATATACTTAATTGAATATTGTTTTGATTGTTTAAGCGCTTTGTGACCCTGGTCGGGAAAAGCGCTATATAAATAAAAATTACTTACTTACTTACTTTAACTGCGGATGTAATGACTGCTGCCATCTAGTGGCCAGAACTTTAATTAGAACAGAAAAATGAACACAGCATAAATATTAGCATGTTAATTTAAATTGTAATTGAATTAAATGAATTATAATAATTAAATACAAATAGATACAGTGCTGTATAATAATAATACAGTATTGTGGAAAAAAAAACTTTGAGATATATCGCGTTATTAATATTTCTGCAGATAAATTGGATAAAACGAAACTTGCATTTCCAAAGATAAAATTATACTCTTCTTCTTTTAAACACCTGTTTTTGCCTCTGCTACTCTTTTTTTTGTGTCACTTGTGTTTTAAAATTCGACCTGATTTCTCAGCTTTAAATAGTTTAAACTTTTTTTTGGTAAATAAATCTTTCTTTTGTAGATCGTTCGCTTAGTGTATTTTCTTATCTTCACGCCTTGGTCTTCTGCTGTATTATAAAACTCTATATTCAATAAAATCCTCTTACGTCAGGTTTGAAATGCAATGCTTTTATTGTTCGTGGAACAATAAAAAAAAAAAGACACCATGAAAGGGTTTAAAAAAAACGGGAGCCTACCAGTGTCTCACCATCTTAAGATATGTCAAAGTGAAAACATTAACTAAGTGCTAATTAATTAATAGATGATGCACATGGTTTTATTGACAACAAACTCAACAGCCCTGAACTGCGTTTGATTTAATTAATTGGCTGTTTTATGTCACTATCTTTTAAAATGTCGTCTGGATTAATGAGTTATCTGAGCGAGAACTGAGCGTCATCTACAGCTTGTGGGACAGAATAGAGAAACAAGAAGACCCTGAACACGGGAAAGACTCTCTCCTGATAATAAACGACGCCCCGCTGTGATTGTGGAGTTTCAGATGAAAGGACATCAGAGTGAAGACACCGCCAGGGAAGGAAACCATCCAAGTAAAGTTATTTTTCCCATTGGGTGGTATCAGCGCTCAGATCTTGTTCTGCCACTCTGATTCTAGTCCTTTCAAAAGTGTTGAGTTCCAAGTGTCACTTTTTATTCAAGTGTGTTTGTTCAATATCAACACATCTCAGCATCAACTGGATTTTTTTAGTAACAATTAAGAGACAAAACAGGATCCCCTGTGATCTTATCGTGGCTCGCCAGTAACTAAAGCGATGGTGTCTCTGGAGAGACCACAGCTGGAATCACAGCTGGAGTGAAGTTTACCTACATTATCGGAGGAAATCGAGGGTTTTGGTGGAAAGACCACAACAGACGGAAAGTTGAGCGTATTTTGAATAACAAAAAACATTTTTACATACTTGCAGAAAGCGCCTTTTGTTAACCGAAGGTGAACGACCCAGAGACAACACAAGGGATACCTCAAACACATTTGTTTTCGAGCCCTCATGTCACCTTGACCCAGAGACAACACAAGGGATACCTCAAACACATTTGTTTTCGAGCCCTTGGGTTATCTTGACCCAGAGATAGCACAAGGGATACCTCAAACAAATTTGTTTTCGAACCCTCATGTCACCTTGTCCCAGAGGCAACACAAGGGATTCCTCAAACACATTTGTTTTCGAGACCTCGGGTCACCTTGACCCAGAGATAACACAAGGGATACCTCAAACACATTTGTTTTCGAGCCCTCGGGTCACCTTGACCCAGAGATAACACAAGGGATACCTCAAACACATTTGTTTTCGAGCCCTTGGGTCATCTTGACCCAGAGATAACACAAGGGATTCCTCAAACACATTTGTTTTCGAGACCTCGGGTCACCTTGACCCAGAGATAACACAAGGGATACCTCAAACACATTTGTTTTCGAGCCCTCGGGTCATCTTAACCCAGAGATTACATAAGGGATACCTCAAACACATTTGTTTTCGAGCCCTTGGGTCATCTTGACCCAGAGATAGCACAAGGGATACCTCCAACACGTTTGTTTTCGAGCCCTCAGGTCACCTTGACCCAGAGATAACACAAGGGACAGCTCAAACACATTTGTTTTCGAGCCCTCGGGTCACCTTGACCCAGAGATAACACAAGGGATACCTCAAACACATTTGTTTTCGAGCCCTCGGGTCACCTTGACCCAGAGATAACACAAGGGATACCTCAAACACATTTGTTTTCGAGCCCTCGGGTCACCTTGACCCAGAGATAACACAAGGGATACCTCAAACAAATTTGTTTTCGAGACCTCGGGTCACCTTGACCCAGAGATAACACAAGGGATAGCTCAAACACATTTGTTTTCGAGCCCTCCGGTCAATCTACACCAACCTGCATGGGAAAATGGCATGTAACTGCCCAAATTTGATATTAGAAATAATAGGTAATTAAATATTTGGGGTATATACAGAATTAAGATTATCTTTAGAATACAAAAATATTAAAAGAATTATGGTGCGCTAATTATCAACAATTTAAAGCGGTTTGCGACCCTAAGCTGCTAAGCTTTCTAAATCAACTGTAAGTTACAGGATGTCAAGGTGAAGCTTAACATACGATATTTAACTACCAAATACAGCCATCATAGCCATTATATTGCATTACTGTACTGTTGATAATCTTGGTTCGTGTCGACTCGACTCTTATCATATCCGGTCCATCTGGGGCGCTGCTCTGCAGATCCAATCAGGGGGTCAAGGTTCTGTAACTTCTGTAACAATCGTAACCGCTGCAATTATAACCGAGAACATAATTGGCGCCAATCATCGTCTCTGATTTTGATTTTGGGGCGCTGGCAATGCTGACCCTGATAGTTTCAAGTCAAACAGTTGCACGAAAATACAAGACTGATTGGCATCGTTGTGGGCAACGTTTTCCGAATTTGAGGATTCAAGTTTTCGTCGGTTTCGATCCCCGCTGTTGGCATTTTTATTTTACCTGTTTTTTTTTAGAAATGAGGTGTATTTGTGATGCGTGCGTAGAAAGCGTCTCTGATTTCCTGGTGATTAAGAGTTTTCCTTGGTTTTATTTGGTGTATTGTGTATGATGTATGTCATCGTATAATTAAAATGTTTTTATTTTCTTTCTGAACAAGTTTCATAATAAACATGCATTATTATTAATAATTAGGTGTCAAAGTGATGATGTATACATGAAATCAATATTGTCTAAGTTAAGTTTAGACCACAAGTTATTACTCCTTTATTTAAATAGTATAGGGGTTAACCCTCTCACTTATTCAAATCTTTGTTTTTGTCCTCATTCGTCACATCAGGTCTTTCCAGCGGCGCTTTTTGAAGTGCCCATCAGTGCCGTCACATTTTTGTAACTCCGTCAATCATGCCTAGCACCAATAGTAGCAGAAAAGCATCGTCTACGATTACGATTTTGGGGCCGGTTAAAAAAGCGACTCTCATAGTAGGTGCACGTTCACTCTGTGTTACTAGCTATGTTAGCTCACTTTCAATTATCAACCGACAGGTAGAGCCTCAACACACTCTCTTTATTTTCGACATCATCAGCAGCAGCCATTTTCAAAGAGAAAGTCAGGGACAGAGACCATATAAACCACAAATGGTAACTCCCATGGCTGACACCACTGATTGTGTCTTTAATCTACAAACAAACGACGACAACATTCCGGAGCCAGGAAGCACTGCTTTAAGTCGGTGAAACAAGTAAAGTGGAGCATATTATGGACTCAAGGGATACAAAAAGAAATGGCAGACTGGTCATTTCCATTTGAGGTTTAAATTATTGGAATTAAATTGCACAGAAATATTTCTTACTTGGGTTTCCAGAACATTTCTGACGTCAATAAGCCATTATTTAAATCAATTGCCAGGACGTTAAATCACCTTCAATGAATGGCCTATTTTATAACTAGTTTCATAAATAAGGTGCACCGGATTATAAGGCGCATGGAATAAAAGATAAAGTCGAAAATTTGACTGGGGTTGCGTTATGCATCCACTAGATAAAGCTGTGCTAAAGGGAATGTCAACAAAACGGTCAGATAAAGTAAAACTTTATTAAGCGTTCTGACAACTCCGTTCACTCCCATGGTAACGATGTTCAATTGATGCTTAAAAGGCTTCAAGCAGCAGCGCGTGAGACTGGTGTTGTCAGCAGACAAATGTTGAGCGAGCAGTAGTGAAGTTGAGCACGTGTATGACAGCTAGAGCGCGTGTATGACATGTTGACGAGCAGCGGAGTGATTTTGGGTGTACAACAACCAAGACACACTCGCTCAAACCGGTGGCAGTAATATCACTCCATAGACGTCCACCATGAAGTGACGTGTGTCGTAAATCCCCCGAGTCATGTAAGTGTTTGTAAACAAGTCACCCACCAGGTAATCTTCATATATAAGGCGCTCCGGCACCTTTTTGAGAAAATGAAAGGCTTTTAAGTGCACCTTTTAGTGCGGAAAATACGGTCGATTTTCTTTGTGGAACGTGGTCCATCATGACGATAACGATCTTTGCTGTTGTGTAAAAATGGCAAACTGACTGACTGACAGATGAATAGTGATAGCTTTGATCCTCCTCTTCCCCCTTCTTATCTCGGGGCCGTGACGAGGTCGGATTTGTCCAATTTGGCTCCGCACGTGCCCAGACGAGGTGGGCTGGTTTTCACATCCCGCTCGTCATGAAAGCAGAAGAAGACGTGAGTTTTTCTCCAGCTGGAGGATCTTTAATTCAGCTGCAGCGAACGGGTGATGATCTGACAAGGTTTTAAAACTGTCAGCAGGTTTTGCAAGGGAGATAATTGTTCACGGCTCATAGACTTTTCCGTTTTTAATGTCCTTAATGATTCTGTTAATGTTGTATGAAATATCGAAGGGACCATTGAATGTACTTTTCAATTTGAATTGTCCTCCGTTGACTCTGATGTAGTCAAATGGTGGCGAGGGAGCAATGTGTGGAAAATAATGGAGAGGGAGGGGAACACAAAGACGGTAAAAGAAAACCATCGTCGACATTTATTATACATTTGCTTCCCTCTCTTTCCTAATTCTTTATTTATATTTATATTTACACATAATATTGACAGTTGTAGTTATAAAACCTGAAATTGTACAAACTAGATGGATGGATATAAAGATCTACATCCGTCTATCTCTCTATAAAGATAAAGATATATGAATATAGAGGAAAATATATATTTGTACAGATCAGTTGTCGGCAATTAAATATCCTCAGGGGCCACATTAAATACTGAGACTTTTAAGGGGCCGTCAAACCAATAGCAAGGACGAACAAAACATTTTAAAAGAAAAGCCGTCATTATGCCTTTCATAACAAAGTTATATTAATTATGAGAGTTAGCATTTTGTTTTCTAAACATATATTTTCAATTTACTTTAAAATAATTTTGAGAAAAAATAAATACTCACAAAACGCACTAATAAAGAGAAAGGTGGTTAACAAAACAAAACCAAACATGTTATGTTGTTGTTTTATGGTGAAATAAATAATAAAAAATGAATAAAAAATTAAATTGCAAGTTAGATTTTAAAGCAATTGCAACATGATCATGGGGGCTGCATAAATACAGTCAAAGGGCCGTCATGTGGCCCCGGGGCCGCACTTTGCCCAGGTCTGGTATAGATATACATTTATTGCTTTTATCAGGGCTTTCTAACCCTTTAAGTCGTCCAAGTTGTATGCCGAACAAAATGTATATTTTCCTGACAGGATCTGAGATTTTGATACAGTTTTTTTCCATTCTTCGTGACTATATTTATTATATAACTAACTATTTTGTGTATTTAATTTTCTTCACTAAACAAATTCCATCACAGATATTTAAGTTAAATAATGTGCAATATTTCACTAGATACCAATTTTAAATACATTTATAGTAAAAGCAAGTTGTAGCATGTTCTTACATAAGATTTCTACCACAATAAAATTAAAAAAATAATCAAAATGTAAGTCACAGATAAAGAAGAATATGATGTCACTTCCGGACACAATCAAGGGCCAAATGCAGTTGACTTGAATATCACCTCGATTGAGCTTTCAAATCCTTGAAGTTGTCTCCCAGAAAAGGCCCCCGATGTAATAGGACTATCCAGAGCTCTTGTGTGGAGGTGGGGACCCTTTGCTGTGTTTGACGACTGCAAGTGTCGGCGTAGACAGAGGTTGTTGGTTGACCCTTTGTGGTCCTGTATTGTACCAGGACAATTTAAAAAAGTCTCAAAATAACAGTGAGATATTAATGGATTTTCTACTGCATATTCTCATATAGGGGTCACAGGTAACTTTAGCCTTTTCCCAGCTACTCGGGGCAGAAGGCCAGGGACAGCATAAACGGGTAACTAGACAGTTCCAAGACACACAGAGACATAGAGACAATGAATTCAATCAGCCTCTGTATGGTTTTGAACTGTGGGCGGAAAGCAGAGACCCATACAAACTCTTGGCAGACTTTTTAGCATCAGAATTTTCACCAAATCCAAGTGAACCTTCATCCGATACATCAATTGAACGCATTTATATCACTGAACCTCTACATCTGTCATCATCCTCTTCACATATTACCACGAGAATACCTTTAATGAGGAGGTGGCGTCTTTCAACCGCAACTTGATTCAGCATTAATAGTAAAAGTGTTTTTAGTTTTCACTGGAATGGCCCCATTGATATTCTTTTCTATTTTTTTTTCTGCACACTCTTAAGTCCCGTTTGATTCGAGGATGCTTTGTTTGGCAGTATGGAGAGCAAAAAAAAAAAAGGGAGGGAAGATGTAGGGAAGAAGCGTGCAGATTCATTATCGCCTGCAGCAAAAGAAGCATGAAGAGAAGCCATGTGACCTACGTTGACGTGTATATCCTTGCATGTGAAGACGCTTTGATTTGCGCTCACTTTTATGCCGTAATGAGCCTTTTCAGTTCCTCTTGCTCCAACATGTCGTGCGCTCAGCACTTTCATATCTGTTCAATGACGGCAGAAGTGACTGGCGGTTCCCGTGACCCGGCGTAGCGTGGTAACTCATTTGAAGGATCATTCGCTCGCCTCGCTCGGCGATCACCGGAGCTCTCGTCTCCCATCTGCGGTACCACCGGTGTTAATGAGAGGGTCTCGGCTCGGTCCGCTCATCAGAACCAGCCATCAGCATAAATCTTCTTTAACAAGAGTGAGGAGTTTCAGACCGTCAACATGAAGGTGCTCGCAGATCACAGACTTCCACGGTAGTCTTGAGAGGATCATTCGGGATTCTCTTTCTCGAGGATCGCGACGACGATCCGTGATTCAGCTTGAAACACATTTGACTGCGGATTCGGGTTCCGTGTTCATTCATCATTCTCTTAACTCCGTAACTTCTAAGGGCCAAAAGTCGGGGTTTTTGTTTGTGGAAAAACGCAAAGTCTGGAGTTTAGCTACGTTGACACGGCCCAAACTTGGTTTCACAAGATACTTTTTTTCTGGGATTATGAGCAGAACTTGTAAGAAGAATTTCCGTTCGCTAAGCTACGTCTTGGTTCCGATGACTGACAGATTCATCATGTGGGACAGTAGTCCTTCACACTCCCTTCCGTAACTAGACATTACTCCTGGGCTAATGAATACCCGAAGCAGACCAGATTTCTTTGCCTTGAGCTTCCCCATTGCCAAGAACTAGGACTTACGATACCTGATCTCATTAGTTCAGCTCATGTCAGAGTCCAATCGCAAAAATAGTATATTTAATTTCTGGGCAAACACGAGTTTTACTTGTTGCATTACTTGTTCTGATACCACTGAGACCCTCAACTTTGCTCTGAGGGAGTTTCAGTTGCATAAGATGTGGGTATTTTTATTGGCAAGTCATTAGTGCTATGAAATAATGGTGAAGGGTATTTATCATTATCCGCAAAAATCTAAACATTGGTAAATTGGGTTGGATTTTTTAAGGGCAAATTCTGCTCATTCTTTGTTACTACTTAAAGTAATAGTTCACCCACAAATCACTTGTTTTCTACTCACCCTCATGACGACCAAGAGTTGATGTTATTTTCAGACTAATCTGTTTCTTTTTAGGGTTAAAGACAAAAATGTATGTTCATTTTAATAAACTTACAGGAGCTCAGTTGTCTTTGTCATCATCTTTATCCAAAAAGAAACTAAAAAAACCCTCCAAAAACCTTCATTGTGCTCGTCTGTAATGTCCATCTTATCCATAGCTCTATGGATAAGATGTCTACGCTGTAAGCTCTTGCAATTTTTCCCCAGAGTACTTCCTGTTTGTGTAGCATGTTAGCCTTTAAGCTCCTGCTACAAACGGGCTTAAAATATTGACTTCTTTAACCGATCAATATCTCATGTAAAGGCTTAAATACAAGATGGACGTTGCAGATGAGCATCGAGGTATTTTTGGACGAAGATGAAGACAAAGACAACTGACCTCCAGTCGCTTAAAGTTAACATAAACTGGCCTATAACTCTAAAAAGGGCCAGAAATCTCTGATTTTTTTCTTACTTAGTTTAGTAATATGTAATACATGTGGTTTTAATTCAAAAGAAAGTGGACTTATTTCCATTTCCATGGGGGCCTTATGAAGTTAGTAGTCTACAGTTTATCACTTAAAGCAAGAATATGGAAGATTAAAAATATGTATTCTGGTTCACCAAATCTCTCAAAAATCTAAAGAGTAAGTCTCTTGTGTTGGTATCTCGCAATACTTTAGCCATGATGAAAATAAATGGAACCAAAACCAACCGCTGTCCCTCACTCACTTCCATAAAGAAAAACTTTCAAAACGTTTGAGCAAAAAGCATCATTAAAATAAGGTAAAGATCTAGTTTTGATTCTTCAACATTTAAACAATTAATATGGAAAAACAGAGCATTGTATTGCTGTATTTTCTTTAACAAATGGATCAATAAAAAAAAAAATGTAGTTAGGGTTTTCATTCAAATAAGAAAATTGTTAAAGATACAGACCACATGCCGCATTGCCATTTTCGAACAATTGCTTTATGAAATAAACAACAATAATGGCTGTACAAGGTTTTTCAAATAAAATGAATAGACTGAGAGACAAAAAAGGTTTGTTACTCATTTAATCAAGCCACTCGGAAAAAACGTAAGACAATCATGGTAGTCCTTGTTCCAAAAACCTTGTGAATACTAGTCGAAAAAAGATGAAAAATCAATGTCAGTGATCTAATAAATTGAGGGAATCCGAGCAAAACAAACATTATCATTAGGGCGGCAACTCAAACTGCCATAATAGCTTTTTGAAGGAGAGTCACCGTGCGTCTGTGAATCAAACAAAACATAAACACAACGATGAATATTTCCCAAGTGCCAAAGGAAAGTCATCGAAACAAAGGTAGAGAGAATTAATTTAGGGCTGGATTAAAACGATGAACGTTCCACTGATTTTGAAAAGTGGCTTCTCAAACAGCATACAATCAATTAACCAACCTCCTTGTGCCACATTGTGGTGTAGTCAAAATTGTTTGGGGGTTCTTTTTGAACAGAGCGGGACGCTGAAAGATTCAAGAGAAGGCCTGAAAATAAAAGGTCAGAAGAGTAGTTAGAGGGGGAGATTTAAATGGAAGCTAACTAACGTGAAGTTGTGTCTAACTTGGTGTCTAAAATAATTACATTTTATAATTAAACGTTATTCACACTTTTGAATTATAATTGCAATGATATATGTTCTGTTTATTATCTTGGTTTGTGTCGTCATTTGTCATATCCGGGCCGAACAGTGACGTCACGTAACCAATCATACATGCCACTCAAGTAGCGGAGAAGCACCGTCTCTGAATAAGATCCTAGGGCACTGGAAAAAGCGACCCTGATAGTTTCCATAAATAATGGTAAACATTCAAACTTCTTTATTAGCTTGGTAAGTTTACTCGGTAGCTTGCATTGATTTAGAACTTCGAGGAGTTTTGCCGGTTCAATCCTCAACATTTTAACATGAAAAGCTTTTTTTATTTTACTTTTTTTAATTTGCAGTTTCTTTGTGTAAGTTTGTGATGAGTTGGTAGAAAGTATTTCTGATGTTCTGGTGCAGAATACACCGTCTTTGTATCCCACCTTTAGTTTTTAAATCATATGTTTTATTCTATATGATGTCTTTTATAGTATAATACTCAATGCTTTGTTTTTCTTGACCAGTAAACACAGTAAATCCACCTTTTTTCACCCAAACTACTGACTGACACAAATGAATGACTGGACCCTTTGGTGTGTATCCAGTGTAAGACGTTTCAACAGTGAACTGGAGCACATCAAGGTATAACTAACTAGAAAGTGAGAGCCTAAAGATCCAAGACTGTTCATCTATTTTTAGTCGGCCAAGTGTTTGCCTCGGAGTAGAGGAAAAGTTGAGGCTACCTATAATCATGTCTTAATGAGTTCTCAGTACTCAATGGCAGGGCAGTCAGCGCATGGACTATTTCTACTTATACCATCTCTTCCCCCTTTAATCTTAGCGCGCTTCCATTTTAAGGGCCTGTTCTGTAGGTGTTCTCCTCCACTAAATTGATCATCCATGTCCAATTAGACACCCAATCTTACCAGCAATGAGGAACTTTTGCTCGTTCCTCTTTTTCAATACTTTTAACTCAAGGCCTTAGTCATGCTCCGCGGCGCTTATTAACGCCCTCTGCTCCACCAGCTTCAAAGCAATCTGCTTTATGACAGAAAAGGAATAGTATTCTTTACAGTGAAGGAGGATTTAATCGTGAAATGGTCTTTTAGTTTGCTCTGCAGCATCTAATGGTCACAATCGCCCGTCCCACAGAACTGGACCCAAAAGAGCTCCAAAACTAACAACCAAATTAAATCTATATTGGAGGAAGTCATGACTAACGCGGTATAACTCTCTAGGTGTTATTTTAAGGATGCTATTTACTGGATGACCCGTTCAGAGTCTGTGCGAGTGACCACTAAACTGCCTCAACCCTTGTTATCTCAGGGTCAAGGTGACCTGGAGGCCCCGAAAAAATGTGTTTGAGGTATCGCTTCTGTTGTCTCTGGTTTCCAGAAATGCATACAACACAAAGTATGCCTCAAACACATTGTTTTGGGGGATTTTAAGATGATACAAGAGGTTAAATCATTGGGACATGTTTTCATATGAAGTACTGAGACACTTTTCGAACTTAATAGAAAAAATAAACAAGATATTTTTTGTTTCAATTTTTGCAAACAGTAAAACAATACCTTTTAAAGACCACAGTTATACTACTACAGCACTACCAGGAGGAAAAATATCAACACAATAAACAATGGTTAGGGCCTGAAATTAAAGAAAAAGCTAAAAGCTAGTTGCTAACTAAATAAATTGCTGGCAGAAATTATAATTTTTGTTCTGCACTGGCTTTAAAAAAAACTTTTTAGGTGTAACCAGGAAGGATAAGATCAGTTTGGAGACGGAGACAGAACATTTTGGACAAAGATGTGGATGCAGGTTAAAAGTAAAACGAGGAACCATTGATGTTCATGGATGCAATCAAGGAGGAAATAAGGAGGATAAGTAAACTGGGACGGATTTCCAAATTGGGTGAAAGTGGGCAAGAGTGACTTGCTTCTGATAATCCAAAGGGCATCACAAGAAAAACAGCCTTTTCAAGGGGTGTATAAGAAGAAGAGAATTCACAGAAGTAGCTCTTAAAATATGAAAACAGATTTATTTATTACTAGTAATGATATTGCTTGCTAAACTCTTCTCTTCTTTGCTATGAAGATTAATCAAAGCTTTTTTAAAGTCAGTTTTAAACGATTTACTGTTCAATGTTTTGAGTTTTCAAGAAGTCCAGCGTGCTGTCAAATCACAACGGTCAAAGACTATAATTAATATAAATATGCCATTTTTAAAGTTGCCATTTCTACATGGTAAGGTTCGACATTCTTGTCTTTGTAATGGTATGCTGCTGCGATTGAGGGCGTACATAACATGTAGTAAGCGTTTCAAACATTGGAGTAGAATAATTGTGACCAAAACATTTGAAGGTAGCAGAATTTATCTCCATAATTTTTTTGTGTAATTCCCAAGTATTGTGTTTCTGATTAAGTCAAATCCGAACCTGATTTGTGTATTTTCTGTGAAGACAATCGTCAAGACAATTTATGACAAAAAAAAAAAGTACAAAGAGTAAACATACCAAGCTGCTCAACTTATTGACTTCAATGCCATCATATATTTGCTTTTTTTTAATATTTATTTCCACATATTAACAAATTTCCAATCATGGTCATAATAGAAAAACTACATATATTAAACATAACCACGTTGCTATTGCTTGCTTTTATTTTTTAGCTTTTTAAGCATTGTAAATTAAGTTAAATATTAATATCATTTGGACACACACTGCAAGAAAAAATTGTGCTAAAAAGATTTATTTAAATATATGATCTGTTTTTGAGCTATTTTGACTATAACAAACCACATAAGTAAAACAATAAAATAAAAGTTGTCATACGTGTTTTACACTTCCTTTTTATACGGCAGCTAAAAACACCCAGATATGTTGGTCTTCTTAGTGATCGGAGCTATTACCTGCTACCATCCAAAAACTGCTTAAAATTTAAGTAAAAATGACAAAAAACAACACACAAGAACAGGACGACGTGCTGTCCATCTGTTCCCAAGATTACTTTTTCTTTGTGAGACCCGGTCATCCAAACGGAACTTGGCCCAGATGCTGGACGAGCAGGACATCCAACCGACATTGAGGCAGGAAATAAAATTCGCTGATGAGGCACATAAACTTTTGGTTTTATGCTCAGTGTTTGGTGATTTACATCCACTCTCCTCCCCGCCAACGGGGTGTACCTTAGATGGGGGGGCAATAATCCATGTTATTTGGAACAGTTCCCACAGTTAAGATATACGACAATCAAAATCAGGGAGTCGACCACATAACTTATCAGGTATTAGACTTTTATAAGACAAACCGCCAGCTTTGCACCTTTTCAGGAGTATGCATGTTTTTTTTTTCTCGGCTTTTAGAGAACCTGGGAGTTGGTGGACCATTCCAAGTAAAACTGGACAATTTGGCAAAGCAAGTCAATGTTAATTGGAACATCGATCCCACCCTTGCAAGACACAAACAACAATCTGAGTTCAGTCCAGCTCAGTGCTTTGCTGACTCGACCCCACAACGACTAAATGGGGGAGTTAAGGACCGAGAATGTGTGTAATTTTTGCTTTAACACAAACCTCTGTTGTTCAGCGCCGTGAGTAACAACAGCAAATCAAAGCCAATGTCCCACCTCCACACTCTCTGCGTTTCTTTTTCCCCCAAGACAGCCCCGGACAAGTGGAGTGCACGCTAAGGCAGAGCGGCAGAGGCAGAACCGTGGACAGGATATTGATGGGCATATTGAGTCGAGCGACAGTGAAGCAATATGGTTAATGCTTGAGTTGCTGCTTGGGTCCGTCATGTTTCTCAACTGCGTAATGAGAATTAGCAGCGTCGGGCGATGGGATCATGAGGCTGTTTTCGGGCTTGGTGAGCATTGGGAACGAGGGAGTGTTGCACACAGAGATGGAATGAAGGTGTTACCTCTCCCATCACTAAATAATTCACAAAAAAAAGACCTCCACTTGTTCACGTCAGTTGACCCGACTAATGACCATTTGCTGAGGAATGTTAGCATTTGTTTGCATCAAGGGAGTAAAAGCAGGAGCAACAAACGCCGAAAAATCGTTGTGTTTTCTTGCATCTTTCGAAATGCCCCTTGGGTGAAAAGTCTAACTCGCCTGCAGTTATTTTGTGTTGGATTTGAGATGAATAGAATCACAAGCTCTAGTTTCATGCTCTACTTTTGGTGTTAAATAAATGTAAAATTCATTAACTAACCTTAAATGCTCTTCAAAGAAATATAACCAGATCAGGCAATTGTTCATTAAAAATTTCAGCATTGGAACAAAGACAAGGACTAACCAGGTCCTTTTTTAATATCATCTGAGGATAGAAAATAAGTCGTCCAGGATTGATGACAGGCTGTGACAAACCTCAATGTTTGTCCAATCACAACAAAGTGGGCGTGGTTTTGATAAACAAGATTTAATCTTCAGAAACTGGTTAGTGGGCGGGGCTTAAGCACATTTTCTAACGAAATGTTTCAATGAAAGAAGAGTTTTCTACAAACAGACACATACTGACGAGTAGAAAATAGGTCCAAAATCAAGTTAAGAGACCCTTAAATTAACATTTAAACATCACATTAAATTCTCTTCCAAAAATGTAAAGAGATCAGGCAATTTTTCTTTGTACAAACATAAGACTTAACAGATACTGTATATCTAAATATCAATTGAGGATAGAAAATAAGTGTTGGATTAATTAACTCTTAAAACACAATACGAATGACTGACCTCTGTACAGTCTTGTTTCTAGACTTTGTTTTTTACTCATTTTCACTAGTCCAGAGTCACACACTGTTTCAGATAAAATCTGTTTCTTTCTTCTTAAATAAAGCAGGTTTTAGGCAGAAAAGCTACCTTAGGGAGAATCTTTTTTTTTTTGTCTTTCTGTCGGCCCAGTAACATATGTGTCACGGACCGGTACCGTTCCCCAACTCTTATGAGTTTTTCTGAATAATCAGATCCATGCGATGACTGCAATAAACCTCTCGAAATAAAAGCCGATATAACCCTGGAAAACTGATGTTTCTTGGTGGTGCTGGCCTCTGGTTGAATACAACAATTCTAAATTAATTGAACTGATAATAAATGTTTTAAAATCCATCTACTCTTAAAGAAAAATCAGATTTTTCAACCTGAAGAGGATAAACCACTTGACATTTGATGTTTCTCCTCTATGCATGAACAGAAAATCCTTTGAAGAAGTGAATCCGCCGCTTTATTATATATAACATATAACTTGTGAGAGGAAAAACCTTTGTGAGCTGCCAGACGTGGAGGTTGCGTGGGCACTGTGTGCTGACTTCTAACACCTGCAGGAATTCACACTTGCTTTAATTTGGCCGTGCAATCTTCGTAAATCATCCCGTAATCTATTTATCTCAGACTTCTTGAAGTGTCTAATTGATCGAAAAGAACATTTAATCCCATGGAACAGCTGCTGATGAAAGTGATGAATCCATGTTCGTGATTCAATTATGAGAAGAAATTGTATGTTTTATATTTGACTCTTATAGAATACTATCATGCTGAGTTTCCAATTATGTTTGTAATCTGGCAAATAAGACAAATAAGAGAAAATAAGAAGAAAATGGATCAATTATATTTTTTAATTATTATTTTTTTTTTTAATCTTATTTATATTTCACAAAACTGAGTCGGAATGTATTCATTTCTGATGATACATATCAAAAGAAAAGCTAGTAAACTAGCTGCGGGATCTATGTTAACTAGTTAAACATTAATTTAGCTCACAAGTTAACTAATTATACTATTTGTCTAAGTTACTAGTTCACTAGCAAGGATGAAAAAGCCAGAATTAATTAAGTATTGGGCTAAATGTTTGTACTAGTTAACTAGCAAAGACTTATACTGATCTACTCAATGTACAAGTAATGTGTAATGCTGTCAATTCTCACTAGTTAACTACACTTTACTGATATCTAGTGGATGCCTTATTGGTACGAGATAACATGTTAACTTGGTAAATAGTAATTATCTTTTCCGATAATATGTTAGAGATTCATCCGCTCACTGGTTAACTAGTTAAATGCAATGACTGGCATCACTCGTCAGCTGGTGAAAAACATTTTTTTAAACTAGTTACCTTGTGGACAGAAATAACTATGGTGCTAGAGAACTCAGTTATTTTCTTGTTATAATTAGTGTACTAGCGAAAGAAGAAAATACATTATGTAAGGTCAGACACATGAAAGTCCATAGGAAGAGTAGTTCTCACTAGTTGATATGTACAATTCTAAACTCTCACTAGTTCACAATTGTTATCAGTAATCTATTAAAAACGTTTTGCCCATTACTAGGGAACTAAGAGGTTTCTTGAAGTTACTAATACTACTACATCTATATGGTTATGTCATATATGTCATACTAGTTTAGTAGGAAGGGCAAAGGGTGTTGAACTTGTAAACTAGTGAGCTGGGTGGCCTTCATTAGTAAACTAGTTTCTTAAAACTATGCAACTACTTAACCAATGATCTTAATTCATCTTTGACTTTTTCACATGACCTAACATGAGATTTTGAAGCTCTCTAGTTAGCTAGGTCAATGCTAGGTACATGTTAACCTGTCAAACTATAGTACATCATGTGTGAACTAGTATTAACAGTACTACTAGTCCTATTTTTCTTCACAAGTAACCATGTGGAAAGATATCTGTCGGCTTGTGGACATAATCATTTTCTTGATAGACCTGGTGAACGAAGTAAAAAATAAAACTTATGATAACCTGTATGGTCAGACATGCCAAGCGCTATTGTCATGGTGAAATCCTGTGACTACATACATGTTGACCAGTCAAATTTACAAGCGTTACTAGTACACTAGTGATACAAAATGTTCCCCACTAGTTAACATGTGTTGGTGCTAGTGGACTTAGTACTTGTTGACACATAATTTGAAACTCTTATTAATTATTTTATTGAAGTAAGAATTGAGTCTAGTTACCTACTGTTTTAGTTGTGATCTTATAGATGTCTTACTGCTATAGTTAACTAGTTTAGGTGTCCAGGCCAACTAGTAAGTAAGTCCGGGGATCCTAACTCATGTTTGACTAGTTAAACATAGCTGGTTATCACTAGTTACCATGTGTTTCAGACATGTACACAATACTCACTCGGGTTTCAATACATTATTCTTCCAATGTGTTGAGTCCAACAGAAGAAGCTTGTGGAATCCATACCTGATGACCTGAACCACTTCAGGAATCGGAGAATCAAAAAAAAGATGCTGAGTGTAGTTAATGTGCACCCTTTACTTTATTTCACAGTACTTTGTCTGAAAGCAGATAACATAGTATTAAGAAATAAAACCCATTAAAAAAAAGAAATACACATTTGTGCTCTTCTTGTTTTGATGCACTTGATTAACAACATTGTTTTTCTTCCTAGAAGTTTCTCACCACTTCACACTCTTATTATACACTAGTGCTACAGTACGCGGTATAAAAACGAAAAGAAAAGAAACACTAAATTACTGAATGAACTAGAAACCCGACAGCTTTCAGATAAATGTTTAAACCCTTTATATGTATTTATAGTTATAAAAATAACAACAAATGGAGAGTAACAGTTTCATAAAACAAAAGTAGAATTTACACTTGTACACATATCTTAAAGTTTTTAAGGCGGTTGAAATATTAAGTCAGACAACCATGTTAACACTTCACAGCGTGCTTACACAACACTTTCCAATCAGACTCATGAATGGTTCATAGCGCATTAATGACTTATGACAGCGGCGAGCCTGACCCACATTACGGGGGAAGCACAATGGTGAAAATGAGGGAAGTAAAGTGGTTTAACTATCTCTCTCTTAAAAGATGTACGTATGATTTTTAAATAAATGATGGTGCCGCTCTTTCCTTCTTTCAAAGGCCGGAGTGGATGATGTAGTGTTCGGTCAATTTAACACGCCGTCATAAATTGATCAGATTAGGTGGAAAAGAGATGATGGTTTAATGGAGACAGTGACCCTAAAAGGACGGATGACTGAATAAAAGGAAGTACATTACAACAGGGATCGGGGGGCGGGACAACCATGAGGATTTAGTGATCGGTGAAAGAAGAGATGCAGCTAGAGTAAATTGGAAAAAAAATATAAATTGAGATTGAGATGATGTATGGGACAAGACAAGAGTTGGAAGAGTCAGACTTTAGGAGGCTCAGGTTGTTATTGAAAGGAAAATGACAAGAAAGATCTCATGAAGAAATGGTCGGAGAAGTTAAGGAGGCCAGATTTAAGAAAGAAAATGAACAACAAAATATTGGCAAACCACTGGGGAGTCTCAGGATCCCACCACGTCAATAACTTTGTCTTTCCATCTCATTGTTAACTAAAATTATATATTGTAAAACCAAGCAACCTGCTATCAAAATATACTTTAGCTTTAGAAAAATGATTTAGCTCCCTTTTAGATATTCCTACAAACTCCTAGAGAAATAATAAATGAAAGCTGTATTTTAGCTTTTCTTTCTACCTATTTTTTTTTCATAAAAACAAAAGTAATCCAGTAGACTTCATTGCTTTCTTGGCATATTCAGATTTTTGAAATTTCTTTAAATTTGCCGAGTTGGAGGATAAAAAAATAAATGTTTTTCAACTATTTTAAACTCATCCTTTCCTTTAACTGTTGATTTCTCTTGAAATATTTTGAACAATTAGTTTAATCTCAATCTTTTTAAACTACATTTGTTTCTATAGATTTTTCCCACAGTTGAAATAGATAATCAAACCATAACTACTATAACCAATTAAAAGAGCAGTCAAATGTCAGTAAATTACCTTGTTTGGTTTGTGTGTAAATGAAGATTGTTGGAAAGAAAATTTTGGTGAATAAACCCGTTGCCCAAACACGTGGAGAGGAGAGACAGGTCAATTTTTGACTGGGAATGGAAGTATAAAGTAAAGAAGAACAGAAGTGTGAAGAGGAATGAATCATAAGGACTGTATTTGTCAATAATAGTTTCTATGAAGGTCAATGTAATGCATTACAAACATCTTCATAAGAAATTAAATAAGTTCCTAAGGCTTTATTGAAGATATCATTATTGTTTATAATCATTTAGGTACAATTATTATAAGCTTTTAAGTTATTATAAGTGGTGGACTCTATGTCAAAATAAATGTAATTACAAGATAGTGTTCCCACTTAATATACAGCTCTTCAAATTCACAACTTGTAATCGTTTCTAAAACTCTTTTATTTAATATATATTTATATATTGTTATATTTCACATACGCCATCATTACTTCTTCTATAAAACCTTAAAATGTTTTTTATAATGTATTGTTAATGTCCTTATAATGTTTAATACAGAGGCCTTCATAGAAAATGTTTCTTTATTCTTAATACTACAAAATTGTATACATCTGAAGTATATAAATTAATACAAATATACATGGATATGTACACTAAGGGTTAATGGTGCATTATTTAAAACAAGAAAAGATTGAGGTGACTGATAAAACGGAGACAGATGAAGATGATCTGCAAAAATAATGTGTCGCTTGAGTGATAAATTGACATTCATTTAACTGCAGGAATGAAATAATGTGACAGATTGGGTGTTGAAATGAACCCTGCACATTCATTACATGACAGTTAACCATTTATGAGCCTGCACGGAAGAAGCACTGTAAGATCTGCACGGTACTTGCAAAGACAAAACATGTTATTGTTTTATTTTTACTACAAATAGAAAAGATATACAAATTCACAGCCAGTGAGTCAGAGGATTCAGTTCACATTCTCAAATTTTTAGTCTAGCATGTTGATATTTCGTCTGGTACTCAGAGTTCATAATATACAAAAAAGATTTGAACAGCCACGCGGTTGAACGTAAGATGCAGCAAGCAACAAGGTCCATCTGGAGGACGACTTCTTCCGGTGTTAATCACATTAGGCATGATGCAGTATTATACACTGGAGGAAAACGGAAGTAACAGAAAACAACATGGCTGTAAATAGATTGGAAGGAAAAGAATCATAAACAAAGAAGCTGCCATAGACGTGTCAGAATATGTATCTGTTACATTCATGTATCGGGATCTGCGGTGCCTTAGACAGCATGTGACTTAACTATTCCTTTTGTGGCTAAAACAAGAGTGACGCCGTAATCTGAATGTTACAAATAGTATCCCGATTCCTTGAAAAAAAGAAAAGAAAAACTGCATTATGATCATACAATTCCTCGACTGTGCGGAATTATTGTAAACATTTCATATTGTTCTACTTTGGTAATAAGGATATAAGCGATGCTTTATGAAACTGACTGTGATTAAGTAAACATTTGAAACTCAATCCACCTTGTATGTAAGAGACGAAAATGATGAAACGAAGAGTTGTTTGAAAAATAACTTTCTGGCAGGTTTATAGCAGCACATGCTGTATCTTTTAGCTTCAGTATATTTTCGAGGAACAGTGCTCCACTAGTCTAAACCTGATTTATTCACCAACACTTTTCCATGTACACAGCAGACATTGCAAATATAGAAAATCGTATCTGTACATAAGTTCTGTTGATTTAAATATACGCAAGGAACGAGAAAAGTCTTCATTCTGTCTGAACGGAGCAGAGAGTTCATTGAAAAATATCAACAGTTTCAATAGACTTTGTATAATTGTTTCATATTACACAACAGCAAATCCACTGTCACAGGACTTGGCCATGCGATACCCAAAACCTATATTCCATTGTAACATATATATACTATTAATTTGCAATATATTTTCTTTTTCATGGATTCATCGCCGTTGAAAGGCATTACATAATATGACAAATTTAAAGATTCTGCAGACCATTTCCGTCACAGTCGGTGGAGAACGTCGCACATGTGAGTGAGTGATGAGTCTTTTCACGGAAGTATCCACTGATCAATGAGGTTCTTGTGTCATCTCTGCAATACGCGGTCCATTAAAAACACCCTCAAGAGGTTAGGATTTCTGCTGGGATGACACGCCTTTCCAGTAGTCTAAAATATCATGCAGGTCCTCATCCTTTGCAAATTGAACCTTCTTCCGCAGTGCGTGGCCCGCAGCCATGTATTCGTCGTCTTTGTGCCGCTTCCGGTGAAGTTTGAGGCGCTCCCAGATGCTGTGTGACGGTTTGCAGTAGTATTCTGGACTTGACGAGTAGCTCAAATTGTGATACTGGGATGGCAGCTGAGAATATGCTAAGTCTCTGGAGCGCGAGTGAGTGAGCGACTCCATCATGGAGGACTTGTGGCCGTCGGGTCCTTCGAGCTCCTCTATCTGCGCGTCTGGGTACGAATGGCGGTGGTCACTGTACTGACGGATTTTCTCTGCCTCTGCCCTCAGGATGGCGGCGGCAGGGGAGACGGTGAGGATGGTCTCACCTGTCGGGGAAGCTTTCTCTATATACTTGGATTCACTGCGATAAGGCCTGGGGCTTCTCATCGGACCCCCTGTGGCGGTGCTCGGCCTCTTGGGAGAGACGTCCGAGTTCCGGTGTCTCTGCAGTGAGTGGTGGTAGCTGTCCTGATACACTGGGGACAGTAGGTTGGATTTATTCTGTTGGTGGGGGTGCTCGGATATCAGCATCAGCTGAGGCTCTGCATTGGACACGGCACCAGATTTCACCCCTTGGAAAGACGTGGATTCTGACTTAAGAGCATCTATACAATTATTGATTATCTGATTGACTTTGTCCACTTCCTTTGCTATGGTACAGATCTCAGCCACAGATCCCTGACTGTTTCCCGGCATTCCCATTTCACAATCCCTGCGCTCATGATGGTCCATACTTCGCACCTCCATATAGCTGCCTTTCATCATTTTTGGAGTCTCGCTCATTTCCTGGAATTTATACTGCTCCATCTCACTCGGTAAGTACGGCATGCGTGCCATGCTCTCACCGGCCAACAGTTGCTTCTGCGACATTCGTGAAAGAGTCCCGCCGTCCATATCTTGGCCGTACTTAAGCTCCATGATGTTTTTCTTTAGGCTTTCCGACTTTTTGTGCTTTTCGTCCTGCTGACGCTTCCGTCTCAAGCAGTAGTAGACCACGCCGAGGAAAACTACCATGCTGAAGAGGCACCCCAGGATTGTCATGATGTAGTGAGTCGCAGTCGCGTTGTTTACAATCCTGTCCTTTCCATTCCAAGGTCCGGTGGTGAGTTTCAGACAAGTGTGGTTGTGTCGGAGGGAATTGCGGATCGAGGCGACACAATATGTGTAGTTTGTGTGTGGTTTCAGGTCCTTCAGTTCAATGTCTTCCTTTATGTCTCTCAGGTTCCGGATATCAGTGAAAAAGCTGTTGTTGTATAAAACCAGGATGTACATTTTTTTGAACGGATGCGGGATCTGAACGGTGATGGTTGCCCCGTTGTTTGTCACTTGCTTGAGTTTCATCACAGGATTGACCTCCACCACCTCATTGAAAACGGTGTTAATGGTGAAATCTTCCGGTTCCGTGCCGGAGGGACAGTCGTCGCACACTGTCATGTCCGGCGGGAGGGTGGTGGGCTCGGGCGGTAGAGGGAAAAATGGTGTAACATAGTCATCGGTGCACACAGTGGTAAGCATGTGAAGAGCATTTCGGTATGTTGGATTGTTAGGATTCTGACTTAACAAATTAAATCCAGAAACCCCAGGCGGTGAGTCGCAGACCATCTTCTCGTAAGTTCTGTTCGGAAAAACTGAGAGCCATTTGACAAAACCGAGTAATTCACAGGAGCAGTTGAAGGGGTTCATGTAGAGCTCACAGGTTGTGAGTTTTGTCAAACTGGTAAACGTTGACCCGTCCAACTGCTGGATTCTGTTGATGGAGAGATCGATGTTCTCAATGTTGGGGCATTCCCAAAAGGCATTGGGTGTCACAGTCTCAATCAAGTTTGCCTGGAGGTAGAGTAACTGCAGCTTTCCTAAACCCCTGAGGACCCCCTCGGTCAGGTTCCTTAGCTTATTGTAGCCCATCTGAAGTACTTGTAAGTTGAACTGAGCGGAAAAAGCTCCATCCTCGATGTATGACACGTCATTCTTGGTCATGTTCAGGTAGGTCAGGTTGGCGAAGCGGCTAAGGGAAGAATAGTGGACGCTTTTGATTTTGTTTTCATTCAGTCGGAGGTCCACAATGGTGCTATTGATGTGCTGTGGGATGGCTTCATAGGGTGGTTGGTTTTGGCTACAAATAGCTAGCCAAACAAAGCCCTTTTCTCCTTCTATCAACCAGCAGTCCCCATCGACTCTGCCCGTCTGGATCAGACATACAATAGCGATTGACCAATACAAGGCACTCTTCACCCTGTTTAAATTAGAGGCCATTGGTGCTTCTGTGATAGTCCTTTGGAGGATTGAAAGGTAAGAATAGCAGTACTGCTTCAGTGCTGGCTTGACAGAACAGTTGTTTTATTAACTGTTTTACTTCCAACAACTATCCACTTATCCTTTTCCTCTTCAGTCATGGATGAACCGAACATGCCAATGAAACTTTAATATGAAATCTGTTCATTCAGCTTTTCTGCTCAAGAAGTGATGGTGCTTGAGAGACGTCATGCTTTTGGGCGGGTTTGTGATCTCTTGCACGGAAAGTACCATCATGGCAGTCGACTTTATTGTTTCTTTCACTGTCCTTTTATTGCCTTTGGCCGGTCACCTGGAAGCACAAGGAAAGGCACAATTAATCACAATTGGTATGCATAGCCTCACCGATCTTTGATGGGAGTCAGATGGTTTCGTTTTATGTCTGCCATTATGTGTTCAATAAAAATCTAGAAAAAAGGATGGGTGTCGAAGAAGAAATGCATGTTCACTTGAAGTCTGATGTGTAAAAAAAAAAATACATTCACATTTTGTAACAAAAAGAAACAGAAAAGTTATAGTAAAGTAATTTTAAGAAAAGGGATAAGGGAAGGATTAAGACATTTAAAACACAAATTGTGTGCGTTTTCACAGAGCTACATTTATTTGAAAAAACAAACTGCGATAATTTCCTCGTCTGTTCGTTTATAAGTGTGTTTAATTTAACACCTCGTCAACACAGTTGGCTGTTTTTAAAGGCTTTAACAGACTTGCGGAAGCTATGAAGGATCTTTGGCAGAAAAATGTGCCAGTCTGCAGGCAAACTTTGTTTCCATCTTTAACTTCCATCTGTCATTTCCAAGACAAGTTAATCTTGAAAAATGTTTTAATTTGTCGGTGGCGCTAATCCTTCCTTTTGGCTCAGTTTCTATAGTTCTCATTAATTAGTGTCAGGTGATTTATATTGCTGGTAATACGTGAAATGATACAGCAAATCACATTCTTTTCTTGCACATATTTTTCAAGGATCCATGAATGTGCCATTATGTGAACTGGACACCTGTCCAGGGTGTCCCACGCCTTTTGTCGATTGAAGACAACTAATGACTGAATCTCGTCCCACATGTTTGAAAGTAATCCAAAGCCTTTCCTGCCACAACTCATCTCCCGTATCTTACTTTTGGCTCAGTCTATTTTTGCTTCTATGAAGTCATCCAACAATGAATAAATGAAGCCCATCAAAGTTAACCTTCTCTCACTTGTTTGAGGTGATATGATATTCCTAGAACAAGTTGGATCCACAATTTCTCAACTGTCTCTTGAGTGTTGCATCCTAGTTGAATATGCCTGGAATCAAATCAAAGGATTCAATGTATTATTGTAATTCCATTCTCTAGGAATTACAATTCAATATATTCATTATGCCCAACAAACAATAATCCATTATAATAATTGTGGTCCTGATATGAGTGCTTTGTGGCCATTTTTCCCAGAATATACTGTATATATTCCTGTAGTTGTAGTTGTTGTTTCAACATGTAATTACATTCCTATCCTGTCTACAGATAAGTCAAAGCCTGATCATAATATCTATCAGTTACACAGTGATATACTGTAATAGAAGCTATCTTTTTATTACTAAAATACAGAATATAATCCACACCGATGCGACTCACATGATTCAATAAATTCTCCAATAGCAACTGTTAGCTCTAGAGCATTCTGAAGTATCTTAATTTAGTGTCTCGAATCAAGCTTCAATCGTTATCAGCAACACATTTTGATTCATGTTAGTTATAAGATTGTGTGCTGTGTTTTATATTGTTACGTTTTCTGGTTTGTATAAATTCGAAATTGGAGCGGTTACCCCATCATACTGATGTCATAGTGCCACGCCAAAACCGGCCTTGTAGTAGTAGTAGTAGTATTTGTTTATTCGGGCATGTCAGTTTCACACTTCATCTTAGTTATAATAGTATAATACACACGTCTGAAGGGTAAGCGGGAGAAGCAAAAAGGCTTATCTAGTCCCAACTCCATTACCCTCAGAATTAAATCTTCATCATATTCTTTTCATTAGTTTGATATAACAATTTATTTCATGTCATTTTGTCGTAACATGTTAGGTCAAACAGTCTCCTCTTGTAGCCTGGTATGTCACAAGGTCACCAAGTGGTCCGATCGACGTATCTTCCAGGAGAACTTTGATGTCTGGCCTCCAAGGCCAGACTGGGGGAGACCAGATTAAGATAAGTAAGTAAGTAAGTAATATTTATTTATATAGCGCTTTTCCAGACCAGGGTCACAAAGCGCTTAAACAATCAAAACAATAGTCAAAAAAGTATATACACTTTAAAAATCAAGATAATACTGAGAACAACACAGGAGTTCCAGAAAATCAAGGAAAAGCCTGAACAAATAGAAACGTCTTAAGATGTTTCTTAAAGGAGTCAGTAGATCCATCAAGCGCAAAGAGAGAGGAAGATCGTTCCAAAGCTTAGGAGCAACAGCCTGAAAAGATTTCTCTCCTCTGGTACTGAATCTGTGCGTGGAACCATAAGTAGATTCTGATCCACAGACCTCAGAGCCCGAGCTGGGGTGTAAGGCTGGATCAGATCAGTGATGTAAGGAGGAGCCTGACCATGAATAGCTCTGAAAGTAAGAACCAGAATTTTAAAGTTGATCCTGAAAGAAACTGGAAGCCAGTGAAGAGACTTTGTTTAGGAACAGGCTGAATTTTTTTTTTTGCACAGACCTTGAGTCATTCAGTGATCTGTTAACAAAGTTTACAACTATATTTTTTACACAGATCATAATCATCACACATTCATATAAGTGATCAACACCTTTATATTGCCCATGGATAGCTTTATACTGACGGTGAATAGATTTATATTGACGATGAGTGGCTTTATATTGACAGTGAATAGATTTATATTGACGATGAATAGCTTTATATTGACAGTGAATAGATTTATATTGACTATGAATAGCTTTATATGGTCAATGAATAGATGTATATGGTCAAAGAATAGGGCCACTTCTCTTTCACCCTTATTTATCCCGTTAACACGTACAAGGTTGTATCCATCCAGGAAAAAAAAAAATTGCCTTTTTCTTCTTTAATCCATGTTTGGTGTATAGACACCTTTGCTGTCCCTTCTAGAAGTGGAGCCCTGGATCACTTAACAATTCAAATTGATTATTTTTCACATGTTGTTTGTGAAACAATCAACTTATCCATGATGTTCCATATGAACCGATGTGGTATTTGCATTTCAACTGGAGAAAATGACGTCGGAGTTGACGTATGTTTCGTTTCAAGTCTGTTTTCCTTTGAAAATCAGGGAAGAACAATGCACTCTGCTCTCGATAGATGCGGTCACGGAGCAGTCAGGAAGAAAAGTAGAAGTGACGTGAATGAAACCAGAGAACCTCTTATTACTTATAGGTGAACCCTTATTGGTTTTTGAGTTATTATTTTCACAAAACAAACAAAACTAACGTGACCAATTTCATAACCCAGATGGAGGTAAACATGTTCTCGGGCTACACACAGATTGCTGACCAAGTTGGTGACGCGTGATATGGGAACGTTCCTTTATCATTTCCCATATGTTTAAGTAGAACCAGAGGTCCAGATTATACGTCATCGAAATGCTCATAAAGAATCCCATCTATGTTTTATAAGTCATGTATTTACTGTTGGGGTTTTATTATTGTATATCGAAATTGCCAATTTCCCAGTTCTGCTCTCACATCCACATCTATTATTGCAGCAGCAGCTAGACTTGGAAAATGCCTGTAGACGGCATGCTGTGCTGCTACTCAAACTCATTTCTACATGTTGTTACAGTTAAAACACTTTTTTTGACTTTCCGTTGCATCCTCTGCATCACTACTAAAAAACATCAAAAATGATTGTTATAATGTCATACATCGTGGAACATCCTGTCGTATTGTGACCATCTGGAAAAAAAAGCAGGGGTCATCCATCTGAGATGAGATGAAGAAATAAAAAATAAAGGCTGGGTACAGAGCAGGAGAGAGCCAAAGGCAACTATTACGAACCCAGTTTTATGACGTCAAAAGAAATGCCTTCGAAGCCCTGGGAGAAAATAGTGGGTCCAAATCAAATGTTCCGTGAAATGAATATGAAAAATACAGCTGGACTGAATATCTTTCATAAGGGGAAGAGTGTCCCGGACAGAAAATGGTGTCTTTTATTCCCGACAGTATGACCTTTATCGGTAACGCAACGCGGTAAGACGGAGCACGACCTGACACCTGTGTGCTCGCGAGTCAGACGGGGAGAACTCTCTCCGGGGCTAAACGACTTAAAAGTGCATTCCTGTTCGGTACGCAACAGCTTTTGGTTTTTTTTGTTTGTCCACAGCGGCTCACCGGAGAGATCCCGAACCCTCCTCGCCCCTGAAACCCATGCATAAATTACACACACGCTAGTTTCTCATGTTAGCAAAGGCACAAACAAACTAGCTATCGTGGGATGCAAACCTCCAAATGATTCATGTTTGTACTAGAAAAAAAAGTAAAAACAAAGCCTGTGGTGGTTGGTTGTTATGGGGAAAAAACACAAAGAAAATAACTATTTTAAATGAAAGTTTCTGCCCTTTGGCTGTGTGCATATCATACGGTATATTGCAACTGACTCCGTCGGCCGTGTTTCCTTTACCAGTCTTAAGGTCTACTTGCCTCCACAGACACACTCTATAGTGACAGCAATCTGCATGGTCCAATGCTATTCATGAGTGCAGCCGGCCAGAACACCCAAGGCATCAGAGCTGAGTATATTTCCGACATCAGACACAGGCAGCCATCCTAGTGTCTCTTTTCCATTTGGGTTTTATGCGCGCGGTAATGAAGGCCTTCTTTTTCTCTTCTGCCATTCTGTGGATAACCTATTGAAACCTTTCTCTTGAAGAAACACAGCCTTGTGAATTTCTGTGTCGCTTCCGGGCGCTTCACTTGAGTTCACAGCATCATCGGCGTAGATTTAGATGGGAAGGCTACACAGTTATGTATGAATTATATCTGAAAGATAGGATAGCAGAAGATCAAAATGTATTTACTATACATTACTTTTTGCATTGTTATCTGAACGTTTGTGTACTTTTAATGTTTCCAAATGGGGCAGTAAGTGTAGAGTTTGCATTAAGTATCTCTTAGTAGATGAGTCTCAACTCAAGGTCTGGCCTTGGACTGGAAGAGCTTTCATGACATTCAAAATTAAAATTCACAGCTAACTTCAGGTACATCAACAAGAGCACAATCCAATCGCCCCGAGGTAAGGGTTGTCAAACGTCAACAAGGGGCCAAAGTGTTTCACCAGTCGAGGTCTCGCCCAAACAAAATGCATGTAACGTATTTTTTATTTTTTAGAGAACTTTTAGTTTGTCCTTCAACAAACACTCTGATGAAAAGTTATTTTCATTGAAAGTAAAAGTTTCTATAATTGTTGACATCTATAATCTGTTCCTTAGCTTAAAAATTGGCATCTTTATCAATTACAATGTCAAATCGATATTTATCTACTTTTAATTTTTGCCATTTTGCGGGCCACATTGACTGACGCAACCACATTAATTTGGCCCCCAGACCTTCATTTTACCTCATGTGATTGAGCTGTTCATGACAGGTTAATTTTGAGTCCATAAATATCAACAGTTTGTCAGGAAGGTTCCCAAATCTTGACGCAGAAAGTGGGGATTTCGATTAAATATTGTATATTATATAACATAGACATATGTCTGTACTACTCCGTTGCGTTGTAAATGCTTACATGCTTTCCCGCTAAGTATATTATAAATTATAACTATAAATATCCATTATCTCCATGATTTTATGACTTGCGTGATCGTTCGACAATCTGCAGTATTTAGGAGATACATCATATATATTGCAACACTCACCTCTGGTCATTTACTGTAGCGGCGACAACAAGAGCAAGACAATTATAATAAATAATAAATCATCATTTCCTCTCTTTGTAAAGCCACTTCATGTTCTCATAATGACTCACCAATATTCCGGGCATGCCCAGCCAAGAGGAGGCCTGAGGCAGACAAGGGGCGCCCTGGAGAGATTTCATTCCTCTCGTATGGCAAACAAGTAGTGAATTTTTCTAATCAGTTCCGTGATTAATATTTCATCATTCACATTTCCTTCTATGGTTTCATTGAGATTGTTGATTAAAGGAAAGTTGCATTAGTGTCTTTTGAAAATGTGGTCATTTTGCGGCTTCAGTCAGATTCCACATCTCTGCAAGAACCTCTATGATCATGAAACCATCAGCCCTCTCACCATCTTTTCTACTTTGCCATCAAGGAGAAGACACAGAAGTATAACCATCAAATAGACCCCCACCCAGACATGAGCATTACCTCAAAGAAATGTACCTTTTTTCTATATGTTTGATACTTTATGATTCAGACCTTTTTATATTTTTTCCTAAAAATTACATATTTTCCAAAATAAAATGAAGAATCATTCACAATAGATGGATGAATCATTATTTTGCATAATCTGCACGATCCAGGAAATCTGTGCAATATAGGAACATTTGCACATGTACGTTGCATTCAAAATACACAACTTTATTTATATAGCCAAGGACATAAAGTGTCTTTGAGTATCAAAGCATCGATTTTATGAAAATAAAGAGGAAAAAAAATCCTTTTGTCTATACATTCTACTGGTTAAAATCAAGATAACTATTATTACTAATATTACTAATACTAATATTTTTGCTTTTTGTTGGCCAGCATTCCCGTTTAAGTTGAGAAGAAAACATAGTGAGCTCCGCAGTTGTTTGTGTCAATGATCGTAGTAAGTAAGTAATTTATTGTGTGCGAGGAGCCATCAGTAGATTCTGATCCACAGAACTCAGAGCCCGAGTTGGGGTGTAAGGCTGGATTAGATCACTGATGTAAGGAGGAGCCTGACCGAGAATAGATCTGAAAGTAAGAACCAGAATTTTAAAATCTATTCTGGCAGCCAACGAAGAGTTTTAAGGATTGGAGAAATGTGAGTTCTTCTACCAGAGCTGGTCAGAAGTCTCGCTGCAGAGTTCTGTATAAACTGCAGGCGAGACAGCTCCTTCTTATTAAGACATGAAAACAAACTGTTACAATAGTCCAGACGACAAGACACAAACGCATGGATTATAAGCTCCAGATCATGTTGTGAAAACATTTTCCTAAGTAGGTACTAGTAAAAAACTTTTGTCCTGCAAAACGGTGGTTTCTGTTGGAAGCTCCCAGGTTATCACAGGCCAAATAACTGCCATGTTTCAACTGATTGTTCACTCGTGTGAAACTTCTGGATGTTTTAGAGTCAATTTAGAAAACATAAAAAGATGATTTTATTTATTTATCTAAAAATGTATCATCTTATTAAGTCTCAAAACATTGGATTCAGGAAAGATAAATAGGAAGACAAATAATGGAATCTTTGTACATTTTATATCCAAATTATTTTCCTCCTTTCATAAAATTCATGCTTTGAGACTTAAAGAGATGCTATGTCACCGGCTGTATAAATAAAGATCTCTGATTATCCAGATCGTGGTCCACGCTAGGATTGAAATATGTCACTGCGACTGGTTCCCAGATCGTGTACTGCAAGGCCCAGCAGGCCTTCAATAAAAAATCTGAATATTTTGACAGCTTAAATGCACTCTTGGTATCTCGTATCATGCGATCTCAGCACACGCCTATAGTTTTCACAGAAAGTGTTCAGGAACTGTTGGCATGTATTAACTTTCCTAGACAGTGATAGGGAATGGATACACTTAAAGACAAAGTATGACTTTATTGTTGACTTTCTAGTCTCAACAGCAGTTGTGCGGCATCACGGCGGTTGAATCAGCGACAGAAATGTATCACAAGAAGTAGCTCCTCTTCATTTGCCAAAGACTTTTTCAAGTGCTGCCAGACAGCTGCGGCGTGCCAGAGCTTCAAGGCAAACTTCGAAAGAAGCTTCCGACCGTAACACGGACAGAAACGCCGCCCTTCCCACTGACAACACAGAATTCAAACCAACAACTCCTCTGTAGTGACTATCTCTTCTTCTCAGTACCCCCTCTATTTGTCAGCGTGCTTGTCCAAACAATTTCAGCATGCATACTAAATTTTTTTCTTGTGCCTCCTCCAAGTATCTACAAAGGGTGCTATCAAAATCATCAGTTTTTTCTACAGTCTGAAGCCCTGTTTTCCTTTTCTTGTTCCTCCTGCGCCTCTTATCTCTTCGCTTTGTCGCGGTGAAGGTGCCTCAATCTCTGAGGACTCTACTCATCCATACCAATGACTGTCCTTTATTTGATGTCATTGAAAATGCAACACTCACAGCCAAGAAAGAAAGACAAGCGAGGATGGGAACTACTTCTTCCAGGGAGAAGAGACAAAGGGTTCAATGATGTTTTCAAATGGGAGGAGGAAAGCAGAGGCCAAAAAGTTCCTTTATCACCAGATATTAAACCCATTAATTACTCTGGGATTATTAACTGAAACAGAAATGGTGGTTATGTGTTCCCTTATTAAGGCCGTCTTGATATACTTCTTTGATCTTCTTCTTTTTTTTTTGTTAGTTTAAGTCAATTTCTTTAGCGAGTAAAGGGTAATGTGTTGATTTGTTGCTTTTATTATCGTCCAGGTTTTCGCACTCCATCTAATATATGGCCTGTTGAGAAGGGGAAATTGATTTGTAGAAGTGATAGTGCGCATGTAGATATGCGAGGTAACTGGGAAGTTATCGATCGCCTTTTGGCTAAAATCCAAGGAAGAACATATAAAGTAATCAATACACATTGTATGTTCATTAATGATTTTGTTCAATGGATTTTCTTTTTTACTTGCGTGTCTTTGTGTGTGGGATTCTCTAGTCTCTTCCCAAAGTCCAACATTGGCCAAATCAATCTTATCTGTAAACATTTTCTGTCACATGCTCACAACTTCTTGGGTCAATGGAAAAAAGAAATAAAAATATAGAATCAGGAAATGTATAACATTATTATTAAGTTGCATTTGCATTTGTAGTAAATGGTCTGCGAAAAAGTATGGCAACCCCTAACATAAGGTGTTGTTTGCCTTATTGCAAGGTCCTATTAAAGTTTAAATTGATAAATTATATATTTTTTTTAAAACAGTTCCTGCTTTAGGCATTTGTCGAGCTACTGCACCTAATAAATTACAATGAAATTATTTACAACACACAAAGTTTGGTGAATAATGATTGTATTATAATATAAATTCAAATATCATAAAGTAATCTTGCCAGGGATGCTATTCAAGTGTGGCTGACATTTATCATCAACTCATATGTTAGTCTTATAATGTATTTTTTATATATGTATACTTTATGTTTTCACTCCTTTTTGTCTGATCTCAGGTCCTTAAAATAATGATACCCATGGCAAAAAACTGCCTTGTTACAGTCCACTCTTTAGAATGTTGTCAATATGTTGCTAATGTTCTTTATTGTCAGTCAACATAAACAGGAAGTTATTATACTATGTGTCAACATTTAAAAAAAAATACTGTTTAATATATTTGTCCTGGTGTTGGTCTTGGTTTCATACTTAAAAGGGTTGGTCTTAATTTTTATTTTTGTTGACGCAAAAAAAAAAAACTTGACTAAAAGGGCAACTAATGTGTTGATTTAAGCGTGTCATAAATACATTTTGGACTATATTGTACTCATCGGTATGTGTCTGTTTGTACAAAACTCTCTTTGAATAGAGAAAATTCTATTCGAAAATGTGCTTAAGCCCCGCCTACTGGAAACTGGAGACAAAATTGTGTTCTCCCCTAACCACACCCACTCTGCTGTAATTGGTCAAACATCAAAGTTTGTCAGGGCATGTCCTCAATCCCGAAAAGTCTCAAAATTCAAGGGACTTGTTGTATAAACAAAGTGGGCGTGATTACAGCTGGCTGGAGGAGGAGTGAAGACCATTATTATGTCATAATGGACTCTGCTCTCGTAACCTCTCATTCACTGACATTTCAGATGAGGGAGAACTTTATAAAGTAATAACTTCAAAATATTGCAATGCTTGGAGAGGAATACTACAACATTTGAAACATGTGAGTGAGTCAGGAGAGTTGGGTTTTTACATTAGTTGACCTTTTAAAAAAACAAAAACGATTAATCACAGACAACTGTAGAAGTTATATATGTATAGCACTGCAGATAAGTCATAAAGCAACACACTTTTTACAGGACCATGAAAGTTTTCGGGCAGCGTGGATGTTCCACATTTGCTGATGATACACTCATAAATGTCGAATGATTCATTTGGGATTAAAAGCATCCCATTAATCTTTTGTTCACAAGGATCCTTAATGCGGCAAAGTTGCATTCTGACATTCACCTGCTTTCTATTCCACGCAGGTAGTATTCTTGGTAAAACTTTAAATGGTTTACAACGGTGCCATCTCTTGTAAATTTCCAATATCAGTCTCCATTCTTCTGCTGCTATCAAGGGTCCTTTAGCGGGGGCTCGCGGGGTTGTGCGATTCATGTTTAGACCGCAGCACAGAAATCTCATTACAAAACTTCGAGATCCACTTTAAGTGACACCTCTTGTGGAGATGATAATACAGGGATAATGACACGTAATCACACTGACACTGGCAGATACATCAGCGAAACTCCTGCAAAAACAAGAGCATCCCACTCAAAACTCTCTCGGCATAAGCCGCGTGATATCCGTGCAGCCGATGAAAAAGTCATATTCTGTAAAGACTCCGGATGCATACTGATCAGCAGCGACCGAGCCGGGGCTGAGCATTTATCAAAGGGACAGGAGCAAACTAGAGTTTAATTTAATTCCATACGTTGGGGAGTGAGACACAACTTGGAATAACACCTGCAGGTTTAAATGTAATTTTCCAGCCCATCAAGTGACCATCAACCTGGCACGTTGTTTTGGCCTCCGAGGCGACGCATCTGCCAGAGAACTCCGGCTGCTGACTCATGATATGCGGGGAATAGAGTGGGTTCTCTGGCGCCACCCCGGACTGTGGCGGGATTATACGGACGTAACTTCTGATCCAGCTGGATCGAGCCGAGCTCTGGTCGAGTTCATAGGGGACGGAATCGACAGCGATTGTCTCACCTTGAATATCACCCTTAATTAACCTCAACACAAACGAAATGAAGCTAATTTAATTATAGTCTATGGACGAACCAGGCTTTTGAGTGACGGCATAACCTTCTTGTATGTGTTGATAGACTGATGAGGAACAATTGCAAAGTCATACTTGTGCCCCGTGACGGCATAACCTTCTTGTATGTGTTGATAGACTGATGAGGAACAATTGCAAAGTCATACTTGTGCCCCGTGACCCTCAATTTTATGATGACCCACAAAGTAACTAAATCTTAATTGTAATGTCCCTGTTCATGACTAGCTTGAGCCCGTCTAGAGTTTGGAGCCAAACTTTTCCTTTATAAATTCATATAATATATTATATATATTGTTTAAATCAATCGTCATGGGTGACTATTAGCTCTCAACAAGGTTGGTGACCCTTGTGCCAACTTGTCTGTGGTGGTGGGTGGTAGTTGTCTTTATGTTGCTGTTGGCTGTCTCCCCAAGTCACTGGGATTGTCTCCTGCTAATGTACATTGTAAGCAAAAGGTAGCTTGGTACCATAATAACACTGCATTATCATTGCTATTCAGACTGAATAGAAGTTCAGATTTCTGTGCATTATTAAAGTGTCCCTTTCAGTGTTAGTTGTTTTAATAAAATTAACATTCCACATATCATTTACAATTATAGTCATGTCAGGAATTTGAGGCATTCGGGCATTGAAACTCCCCTAGCACCCACAATTAAGCTAAAAAATAATACTAACAGAAGTGATTCAGAGTCTGTTAGATACGACAACATTTAACCCCAAAATAATACAGACAGCAACTTGGGGTCTGTTTCAATTGTTAACATTTCGCCACAAAAGACAGAATGTAACTCAGTGTAATTACACTGGAAAAGCATAATAAGTAATTTACTAATTAATATATAAGAGAAAATATATTTATTTTTATTTATGTTAAAATTTGGAAAGTACCAGGTTGGCACTGATTTAGGTAAAAACCTTACGATATCCTTAATCATTTTTACTCCCAAGGTCCAAGTACCAAGAAAACTGGAATTTATGCAAAACTGGATTTTTCTGCTTCCTCCTAGATTGTCAGTCGCAACACAAACTTTGATTTAATAAATGAAGCACACCTCTCTGATCTCTGGCATGAGTCTGGACAATTGTAAAAATGCAAATTAAAACCCGAAAAGGTACAATTCAAAAGAGGGTTTCTGGCTCCCTCTAGTGTTGATTATTTCCCCCTGCCTTGTTAATAAGGTAACAGCTCTTGTTAATGGTTTATCTTTGTGATAAATTCAAAAAAGGAACTTCGTACTATATATGAAAACACTGCTGTAGAGCACTCATGGGTCATCCAGACAAAATAACATCATGAAGAGCATTGTTAAATTCACAGCTGATACTAAAGGCTTACGAATTTGCTTCATCCTCCCTGCATCCTCAGCATGTCATATTGGTAAAACATTTTATATTTTTTCATTAAATGCATGTTTTGATTGCGAGGTTTATAGACCACCCGCACTGATGCCAAGCCAGTACACCAGTAAAACTTTAAGCGATGGATGGACTCTGCCAGTCTTCCTGGACGGCTTGTTCCGAAACCTTGCAAATAAAAAAAATAAAATAAAAAAAGATCACTCAACGAAGAGAGAGCCAAGTATTTCATTTTCACAAGTCTCACTTGGAACGGCCAAGTATTACTACTTTACATTTGGTTTGATAAAATATAAGAACTTCTGAGATTCCAGTAGTAACTTTATCGTTTCAAGGATTTTATTAGGCCATTCTCAAAGCTGCAGAAGATGAAGTGACGACTCGATATGAAAGTTGCAGTAAAACTCTTCAATTGTATTGTTTCATGAAAGTTCAGCCAAAAGTTTCACACTTGGGTAAAAGTATTTCACTTATATAAGGCTTCAGATCTTTCAAATTATAAACAGTCATTGATCTGTGCAAATATTATGTTATTGGTATTTTAAGATTTAAGTAATCATTAGTATTTTAAGATGAAAACTACATCAACATAGTAAGTATCCAAACACATGATGCTGATTGATTAATGTCTAACATAGACATTTAAACGTTCAAACGTTTGAACTGACTTTGCCTGACAAGGTGCAAATAACCCACAAGTGAAACGCGTGGAGAGCCTGACAAGGTGGGTGTTTCCACTGAGCACAGCGTGAAAGTCCTCGGACTGTTAATTGCAGAGGTACGGGGGGGGTTGAAAAAAAAGAAAAAAGAAAAAGCAGCTGCCCACACTGAGCGCACGACTGGAAGTGACATTTGATTTTACATCAGTGAAGGGCTTAAGGCAGGAGACAAGTCGAAAAAGCGGTTTTAATTTGCAATTATTTGATTGCAAGTGTGACTCTGCTGTTTTAAATGTCATAGTTTGACGGATAACACAGTGCACTCGGTGCACATTTAATGAATGTTTGAAAAAATAATCAACTAAATTGTCTGACCTTGGCTCCTGCTAGGGTTTGAGTTGAGGTTATTATAGCGTTGAAATGTTACAGGGTGGAATCTAAAAAGTGATTGACATGATCAGTATCTACCATTAAAAAACTATTTATTATGTAGTTTAGATTATTAAATCTTCTGATTTTTTTTAAAGTAAAATCAGGGGTGGGATAGTAAATTATCTACAGGGCTACAATAGCTTCTGCAGCTATTTGGAGAAACCTCTAGGTCAAAAGAGAGGAGGCTGAAGAAAACTGGGACAAAAGAATATTGAAGTAATGGTTAAAAAGGAATTGATTTCGACCAAGATATTTTTTTATCTGTAGCTGATCTTGGAGTAGCTTTGGCAGAGAGACTTTTCAATCATTGCTTTGACGTTTCTTAACATTTTTAAAGTAGAACTTTTGATTTACTTGGACTTTTTTTACTTTTCTGTTTACTAGAGAGGGCTTTGATGAAATTACTATTTTTAAAAATCAGAGTATTTTTTTTATTCTTTTACTCTGGCCTCATGTCAAAAGGCTGCATGTGGCCCCCGTCTCTGTTAAATTAAATGTACTTGTAAGTTCCCAGATACTTCTGAATTGGCCATCTTCTTCGCCAAAAAGTATACATTTTAAGAACTCACTAAAGGCACCAGCTTCTGAGAATGACCCAGAATAAAGGTCAGTATTGAAAACTCCCGAGTTACAGATTTCACAAACTTTGAAACAAAGTTTCTCCTTGACACAATGAAACGACTTTTGACGGACTGCTCCGCTATTCCACGACAGCTACTTTATAATTACGGCTGTGATTGTGTCCTATTACTTTGAGCCAGAAACGGAATCTGTGATATTGTCAATAAAAGCAGCGCCAACGCCGCCGCTCCGGTGATCTGTAATAAAAGTGTCACCTTTTGACTGAAAATATATTGTTTACATACAAGCTCTGTTGTGCTCGATATGGAAAGGAGGAAACAATGTGTGCGTCGACCGGGAGAAAGTTTTTCGGTGAATGCCAAGTGACAAGAACACAACTTCAAATTGTCTTTCGTCCCTGATCTCAGCTTGCCCAGAGGATGTAATAAACACATTCTTGAAATACTAATAGACTTTTGGTGAGATAAAAAGGCATGAAGGACTTTGATAACATTCTGGAGGAATTTGCATTTTTATTGCAGTTGTCCCTTTGAATTTACTTTCACAAACTAAAATGCCAAACAAAGAGAGTTGCTGGTTCAAAGTGAGAGCTGTCGTGAAAGGCATCCATATCAAATAAAGAAAGCATGACACACTCCTTGTTATTGTTGAGTAGATCATCTCAACAAACGTATCAGTCGCGGTATTATCGACCAAACAAATGAGTCGACGGTTTCCTATAATGATGCCGCTGTTCTACTTTGGCGAGCGCACAATTGCCCGTCAAGGCTGTGATATAAATAAATGTCGACTCGGTCATCACCTGCTAAGGAGATGAGGCAGATGCAATTTTATTTAACAGCGAGGTGGGAAGGTCAAACGACACGGAATTGCGGGGAGATAGATTTTGGCGATGACAAGTTCTTGAGCTAAGTTTATGACCGCGGACTTCTGTTGTCACCACAACAAAGTCGATGTATTTCAAATTAAGTCTCATGACACGTCTTATTTGATGAATTATTGGGGAAATCTTTCGAAATGTGACTGTATTCACCCGGGATCATCGAGATACAGACATGAGTGAGTGTCTCATGGGTCAGCAGCTGGCATGGGTGGCTATAGAGAAACAACATTGATACGAGAATCTTATAGCGGTCAACTGAAGATAGATAGGACAAACAAGTCTAACAAGTGTTTGGGTGAAAGACTAAAGGGGTTCACACTAGGGCTGTGTATTAGGGTTGTTGGAAAACATCGATGTTGCCATATATTTTGATATTGTTTTCCACCATATTGTATATATATATATATATATATATATATATATATATATATATATATATATATATATATTTATATATCCTGGCGATGACTGAGGACAGGAGGATACAGTCGGCTCCAGCAGCTTTTAAAGCTAATGTTTTGATAGATTTTGGTTTCAAAACAAATGCATGATTAAAATTCTGCAGCTCCAGAGAAAAGTAACCGGACAATACTACAAATATATCGTTGTTCCAACAGTATCACAATTAATTGCAATATGTCTTATCGTCCCCCACGTATGGTGATGCGTATCTTATCGACAGATTCTTACAATACACACCCCAACTGTATATTGTTCAGAATTTTTCAGTACCGATACGAAAACCGATGTTTTTCAATTCAAATCATAGTCATTTCATAGGCAGAAATCTTAAGCAAATTTTTTTTAGCTTTGGTACATATATACACTTAGCTGTTTTCTGCCAAAAAATACAAAAGACCACTTGCTAACAAGTGCCAGATCAATCTGATGTTCACTCTCTTTTCTATAAGTTTTTATCGCGCATATGTACCGAAACGACTGATTATCTTATGTTAAGACTATTGTTTTGATAAACAATTCCAGATGATCCGCTTGGAATACGGCTGACTCATGAATCATACATGTTGAATATTTCTGATCAAAACCCCCTCCATGTGTGACTAATAAGGAAGGAAGCATCCGTGATGTGACTATTTAGATCTACAAACCATTTAGTTACCAACTGCACAAACACAATGATCTTACGATAACAAATAAGTAAAGGTTATTTGTAAAGTGCCTTTCTAGACCAGGGTCACAAAGGAGTTTGACAATCAAAAACAATACACAGTTAAAACATAAACTTTAAAAGGCCAAGACGCATAGGACAAACACAGGAGTCCCAGAAGACTCGGCCTCAATTCTTGAACAAAATAGATGCTTGTGGAATAAAAAAAAAAGCTTCTCATCTGCCTTACCTTTTGTTCTGGCTATCTTGGGCGAGAGGTGGGTGTTTAATTTGTGACTGTAAATGCCACAATGCTGTGTAGTGTAAAGGCCAGTTTTGTTTTCTTTGAAATAATAACCAAATTGTATGACAATCACCAAATAACTGAAATGTCAGAGGCATTAAAAAATAAGAGGGGATTTTTGACAGAGATCCTTCTTTAGAAGGTCAGTGAGTGGAATCTTTGAAACAGTTTTTCTCTATAAACAACAGAGGAGCCGTGACTCACCTCAGTTTGTACACTATCCACTCCAGATCTCCCTTTTCATAGCAGAAGTTTTTGGAATGTCAGGCGAGAACTCTCTACCTGCTGACTAAATGAATGGCACATAATGAGGCAGAAGAAATGAAGTGTCACCATTTGAGAAAACTATTGTCACACTGAGAGGAAGTGCGGGGGCGTTTTATCAGCGGCGTGGCGTGAAGCGAAATTCATTACGGATTCTGCAATAAATGGCTGACAGCTGTCTGTCTGTTAGTTCAGCTAGAACTTTTGTTCATCGGCGCAAAGATTACATTTCTTTCTGTAAAGTTTAAAAACAGTAAAATAATGGTAAGGTACAGTCCCTCAGAATGGACTTTTCCTTGAAACTTACTTAACCAACTCATATTTGAGAAGCATTTACGAGGTGTTCCTTTTGTGTATTTGACTTTTTTTTAACACTGAACTAGGCATTTAAAATGTCTCTGTTCTATTTATTGAAAAAAATGATCTCTTTTCATTGTTTCCTCAGACTTAAACCGGGGCTAGCAGGTAAATTGAAGCAGGATTTTCTTCCTGTAAAGAATTGCTTGAGTCTGAACTACCCAGTTAGGAAGCTAGCATGCTGGATTGGTAGCATGTCAACCTCTTTTCTAACTGTAAAAAATATGAATTAGTTCCAAAGATTAACATTCCTGAGACTTTGAAAACCCACTAGATGCAGAACTTACTCTCTACTCTGGCTTGAGAACATCTTATTAACCTATGACGCCCTCTATAAAAATGCACAATTTACATACAAGCTTGTATCACAGTCCTGAATAAACACGATGTTCCTGTTATATTTGACAACTTAGTATTGCAGACAATTCTTGATATCACATATTTGTCTTAATCTGGGAGTTATCTCTGTCTTTTCATGATACACAACACAAACTTTGACAGGCCTGCTTTCAGTCCAGGGAAGAATATCTTAAAAAAGAACCTACTTAATTACTTATTTACTTACAATATGATGCCAATGGTCTAAAACCTCACAGAGTTATTGTGTATACAATTTTTTTTTTTGCAACATTTTTAGTTTTCTGGCCTCAGTCTCAGTCATCTGCCGTGCTCTTGTGTCGGTCTTGATCCAAAAGATTCCTCGTCCTGACCAAATCTGTCTTGGTCGTGGGTCTGTCTTTCTTGGTCTTGACTCCATCTGTCTTGGTCTCAACTCAAGGAGTCTTTGTCTCTTGGTAGTGTCTTGGTCTCAATCTAGAAAATACTTGGTCTTGACTCAATCTTACTTGGCTTTTGGTGTGTCTTGATCTTGATCTATTAACAGTCTTGTGCTTTACTTAGTCTGTCCTGGTCTCAATCTCAAAGAGTCTTCGTCTCCAAACTCTGGTCTCTCTAGTTTCTTGATCTACATCTAGAAAATACTTGTTCTTGACTCAGTCTTACTTGGTCTTTGGTGTGTCTTTGGCTTGATCTATAAAGAGTCTTGGTCTTGACTCGGTCTTGGTCTTTGGTGTGTCTTGGTCTTGATCTATAAAGAGTTTTGGTCTTGAATCAGTCTGTCTTGGTCTTTATATGTAAAGATTCTTAGTCCTATTAGTCTGTCTTGGTCTTGATCTTTAATGAGACTTGGTCTTTGGTGTGTCTTGGTCTTGGTCTTGACTCAGTCTTACTTGGTCTTTGTTGTGTCTTGGTCTTGATCTTGATCTGTCTTGGTCTTAACTCAGTCAGTCTTGGTCTTTGGTGTGTCTTGGTCTTGATCTATGTAGAGTCTTGAACTAGACTCAGTCTGATTTGGTCTCAATGTCAGTCTTGGTCTCCACACTCTGGTCTCTGTCTCGGTTGAGTCGACCACTTTAACTTGTTTTTAAGACCAACCCTCTTGGATATGTCTTAGTTATTTTGCTCTGTCTTTTAGAACAAGCAGGAATATTCTTCGGAATCACATTCTTCTGTTCCGACGATACATCTTCCGGATTTAAGACTGTTTCATTTTTTTCCCCTTTAATGTTTCCGTGCACACAGATATTCGACGTTTCAGGGTCAGAGAGCCGACTTCACAAGAACAACGAGTCACAAAAGGCCGCGTGGTACATTTGTTAAATCCAACAGCGTCCATTAAACTGCCACTTGTTTCTGGCGCTGACCTGCTGAGATAACAACTTTTTTTTTTCTCTTTCCCTCCACGAAACAGAAGTCTGAACGTAACAGAGGAAGTCGCGCCGTGGATTTAAGAGGGAAGAGAGTTTTTGCTGCGACACAATGGTGGTAGCGTGTGAAAGGAGGACGAGGAACAGCCGGTGAAGCTTAACGGTTTAATTTAGGAGCCAAACAATGATGGAGGTCGGTGCTTTTTTTTTTTTTTCTTCTTATAATTCCAGAATCTGAGAAACTTTGTTTCTCACAGAATAAAAAAAAGATCTATTTTCCCGCTACCCCGATTGTCCCGAAGCCTGGTTTATCTTTATTCAAAATCTTCTGACACAGTTCCAACCTCTGATTTAATCATAACCATATTTTTAATGGATGGCGCCCTCCATCAACAAATTAATAGACTGCAGGAGCATCAAGAGGAGAAAGCGATCAGTCGGGGCTGCACCAGATGATTACTGATGATCTGCAGGTGCATCCCAGTCTGATTCTGTGTTGGGATTGAGCGATGGAGCGGAAGGTGTAACCAGTCAGATGAATATTTGATTCTAATGGAGGTTTAATTCACTGGCCCATATCTGGGTGTGATACCACGTGATGAACAGTTCATCATGTGGTAATTGTAGAAACTAAAGCGTGAAAGAAATATCAAATGGTTGGTCCTTCTATCTGTCCGTGTGTTCGTCTGATTTCAACGTTATAAAACATTAAAATGAAGGTAAAGGGGGCACAATTTGGGCAGAAGGACTCCCGTGATATTTCGGAGAGGTCCACTTTCAATGAAATAAACAGGATGTCTTCTCTTTCTTTTTTTTAGACTATTGTAGAAAATAACAATTTTATGAATGAATGGATAATATCCTTCTAGCCTGGGAACGTCTCCAGTCCCCCTAGGAGCAGATGGATGAATTTTAGGAATAGAGTCTGGACCTCTCGCGAAGGCTACTTCCCTTGTGACCCATCACCCAGTAATCCCTTTATTCATCCATCATCTTCTTGTCAATTTTAAAGGGCAACTATTGTGAAGCTCTCCTGACTCACATGTTTCAAAGTCTTCCTCTCAAGTTACAGTAAAAGTCCCTCAGCGTGTTTTGAACTTATTACTTTATAAAGTTCTCCCACGTCTCAAATCTCAGCGAATGAGAGGTTATGAGAGTCCATGATGACTTAATAATGGCCTTCACTCATCCTCCAGCCAGCTGTAATCGCGCCGCGCTTTGTTTATACAACGAGTCTCTTAGAGGTGCCATATTCTTGGATTGATGACGTGCGGTGACAAACACCGATGCAACAAATGAGTTGCCCTTTGACGATTATATAGACAACCAGTTGTATACATAGTTTCTTTTTTTGGCGACTGTAGAAAAACAAAGGTTTTGCAAATATTTTTTAAATACATTTTTGAAAGAGAAAAGATGCTGCATGTTGGTCTAGTTCAGTGTCAAATACAATTATTCTTTTGATACACACATTATATTTTTGTCACTTATATTTTTCTCTTTTTCATTAGACCCTCACTATTTTTCCCCATTTTTTTCAGAAACAAACAATTTTTTCTTACATTTTCTACAGATATTTGTTAAAACCTGATATTGAGAAGATTTCTAATAGCACAATTTAAATATAACATTTAAAAGAAAATATTTTTGACATCTTAATATTTAGCAAATCATATAAATATGAATTGTGTTGTTGTTCTAATATGTATATTCCATTTGTTACATACATGACTGGATCATTTCAGTTTAACTTTGACGGTTTGGTGTTAAAGTCCCATGTATCTCCTTTTGATTTGTTACTTTCCTTTTATGTCCTTTCATGACCGTCACCGGAATCACGTTGCACATAACGTGAGGACAAAGTATATACAGTACATGTACAGCATATATCTATATCCACGTGAAGAGCAGGTGACGTTGAAGAGGTGAATTCCTTTGATGACCGTGGAGTTCAATATTTGCCGACCACACGGATGTTTTATAATCTCTTTATGGGACCAATTTAAGGCTCCCCCGGGATCAATGTCTCTCACTGGCTAATCCATGATGCTCTTTGCTCTAATCCATTCAAATAACTCTTCTCTCATGCCATCAATTAGGGCTCCATGTTGACAGCAGAACTGGCACCGCGAAGCTCGCTCGGTCCAAAGATGAACCGGTGAACCGGAATAAAAAAAAAAACGAGGGCGACATATTTGTTGACTCCCTGCAATAAGTAATGATCGAATAGAGTCGTTTTAAGAGGAAGGGTTTCCTGTTTTTATAACTGGTTCGTCCCCGTTTTTTCTCTTCTCACCCAATTACCATTTAAAAAGGTTTTCCACTGTGAAATTTGTTTCCTGGGAATAGGAACCATCCTGGCAAAATATTGGAACAGATGCAGACGGCGTAACAGCAGTGTTTTAATTATAGCTGATTTAATTCTCCTTATTTGGAACATTATCAGGAACTTTCTTCTTTTGTGAGAAACTTGGAAAGAATCGTAGTCGAGTCGAACGACCCGAACCACGGCGACTACAAAGACGAGCGACTTGTTTAATTGACCTAATTAACAATTAAAACACATAAACTCGAGGATCAAATGTTCCGGGTGAACAAAAAAAAAAAGAAGAAAAATATAACAAACCGGGAGAGAAATCAAACACTAATTGTCCAGTTGTGTGTGAACAGCAATTCCATCTAATGAGGACAATAAACCCGAACTGACTGGGAGAACAAAACAACTTAAAGAGAATAGGACACAGATTAAACATTTATAAATAATGAGACTGCTCCAAAAAATAATGTGATTATTATTATTGTTTATATGTGGATAAAGCAGATGAATAGCCGGACTGGTAGAGTCCATTTTATGTTTCTTAAAACAAATTATAGTCATAAATAAGTCAACATAAAAACACACAAAAAAACATAGAAAACAAAGAAAAGGTAATAAAAAAAAATCATCAAACACATTTTTTAATGAGTTATATGAGGATTTGAACTAGTTTTAAGTATTAAAATGGTTATTTACCAATTTACATGACCTGTTTTATAGATCAATTATACCGTGACCTCATGAGGGCCGCAATTAATTCAAGCAGGGGCCATATGTGGCCCCTAAGCTACCCTTTACCCATGTTGGCTCTAAGTTAAAATTGAATCACATTAAGGTATACAAAAAAGTTGAATTATTGTTGTTATTTTGCTTTTTTATATCAAAGTTTTTTTGTTTTAATTATATTTTGCGTTTCTCAATTTAATTTTTTATAATTTTTTATTTATTTATTTTAATTTGGCCATATATTTGACTGTTTCATAACATAATGTTGGATTTTTTCTTTCATAATTCTCATTAATTTTCTTTTAATATCTTTAAATTTTTTCTTTAGCTTTGTTATGTGATCTACATCCATGTTTTTGTAAAATAAGATTAAGATTATATATACAGTAAGTATTATAGTATTATATATAAGTATAAAAAAGTAATATCATAAATGTATATTATATGTACTGTATATACATTTATGATATTACTTTTTTATACTTATATATAATACTATAATACTTATATATATATATAATACTATAATACTTGTATATAATCTTATTTATTTTATTATTTTTATTATATATATATATATATATATATATATATATATATAAAATTCAAAATTAAACCAATAACAAGAACTAAAAAGATATAAAAGTATATATAAAAATACAATTATTTTAGTTTTCTTTCAATTATCCCAGCGTAAGATAGGAAGAATGAAAAACCAATAAAACTCTTCCATATTAAGTGTGAACCCCTTGAATATCTTCTTTTTTTTTCTTCTTTTTTTCCCCCTCCTGCCTTTGAAGGTGAAACTTCAAATCTATTGTTGTATTTGGAAGCGTACGTGAGTCATTTAATTCAAAAGTGTATTTTTTGGTAAAAGAGCAGCTGCAGCTGTAGATTTTCTTCTGTCGCTCTCTTTCACGATGAGTCTGTATATCCAGCGTCGTGGCAGTCGCTTCCATTCATGTAGAGAAAAGCTTTCTTGGATGCACTTCTGACATTTAATCTCCATTGGACACGTCAGATACGCGATTGAGGCCTGGATCAATTGAACGACTTCAAATTTAATCCTCGTGGCTTTCAAGTAAATCCAAACTATTTTTTTTTTTACTAACCTTGAATAAGTTAAAAATAAAATATAATTTAGAATATGTGAAAAACAACAAGCGAGGAGGAGATGATAGTAAAAGACGTTAATGAATGTCATACACTCAAATAAATATGTGTTAAATATGGATTCAACATCCTTCGGTTCTGTAAAACTGCTTCCTTTCCCAGAAGGAGTTGCAGGGGTCACTTCTTCCCTTGAGACAAAGGTCACGCTCCCTGTGAGCCCCAATTTATTTCCATATAAACTGAGTTAATAATTGCTGCATTCGCAATTTTTCAACTTTCAGCTAAATACACTCGGGATGCCAGCAATTCTGTATATGTTGCCCTTTTTATCCATGTATTTCCATATATAATGCATACCTGCTGTGTGTACTTTCATTTGAAATGTGTAACCTATTTATGTTTTGACCTTTAGGAGAAAACCAGAGTTCAAGCTTGAGGAGGTTCATGGCACATGATCTAAAACCCACAACTGTTTTGATAATGAGGCTGTAGTACTAATCACTACAACACTACTTGGTAGGAGTATGTATTGGCAAAATTCTGGCAATATGATATGTGTCACGATACAGGGGAAACAATACAATGTACTGCAATATATCTAGATACTGTAGTAACAATGATATATTTGTAGTATCGTCGAGTACTTCCCTCTGGTGGTTATTTACAGACCACATGACTCTTGACAAAGTCGTAACAGTTTTAATTTGTTTTGAAATGTTAATAAGTCCAAACATCAGCTTTAGAGTCCCCCGTATCCTCTCATCCTCAGTCATTGTGGGATCTCGAGGAATTTCATTGTCCCTTTAGCAACGGAAGTTTAATTGCAACAAATGAACTGCTGTGAAAATTTGCATTTTAATTGTAAATAAAATACCCAAAAATCACAATAACAAAATAACTAGGATAAATTAATGATTTGAATGTTGAATTTCGATAAGGTGTCATGAACAAATTAAGATAATCAAGTGTATAAATAATGACTTACACCTCTAGCCTGAATTGGTGTAATATAATTTTTAAACTTGTATTTTCAAAACTGGTCTCATAACAAATTCGCTGTTGTCAAGTAGTATTTAATGCAGCTTTTTTCATTTTTTTTTTCTCACTTATTACATTGTTTAAATATTTCCAGTTGAATTAAGACATAGAAGTTGCAGCGACTTAAGTAGGTACTTACTTAACACCTGAAGAAGAGCTAATTGTTCTTGCAGCCACTTGCTATCTTGCGCCCCATTTTAGCTTCACAAAAAACATATATTGTTGTCACATCGAACCACCATCAAATCAACATATATATTTAGAGTTTTAATTCATGAGTTTGATCCCATTTTGTAGCTGACAAAATCTTTAGTTAATCATGCACATTCTGTGGTTAGGCCCCAGAGGAGAAACGAGGATCTAAATCAGCTGCTAAACTCCCTCAATGAAAGTGTTATTCGTCTCCACATGTTCCAGGGAACATGCTCATCTTAATTTTTCAACACTTCTGCTCTAAAATGACCTCTTTTGCTCAACCAGAGTGCTCATGTCGCTCCCCATCTGCTCTCCTTCCTCTGACGGAGCCGCAGACTAACAACTGAGTCATTTAAGTAGAAAGGTCGACTTGAAAAGTGTGTCGACAAAGTGACTCAACGATGAATCATATAGTGAGGCTGCATTTCAAATAATGAAAACCTTTGAGACACTGCACCCACGTCGGCATGCAAACAAAACAAGTAAATGATTCACCCGAACCACAAGATCGTCTCAATTGATCAAACTTACTAAATTTAATTGATTAACTTTTTGACATGAGAGCGTCACAGAACGATACAAGGCTTTCGACTGTATTGATTAGGGCGACGGAATTAGATCATGTCAGAGATATTCGCGTTTGAGTCTCGTTAGTCCCTGTCGTTTTTTTGTTTTTTTTCCTAAGTTATATTGATAGATTCTCTAAGGGTCAAATTTTAGACATTTCTTTTACGTTGGAGTTTCAATAATGGCATTTTCTTATAACCTCTTTACTCATTTAAACTTTCATTATCCTCTTAAAGAAGAGTTTTGTTTTCACAACATTTTATCTCACTGTTTGAAAAATTAAGTAAAAATAAGTGTTCGATTTCTCTCTGAAGGAAGTACATTTCAAATTCGAAAAAATGTTTGCATTACCAGTAAATGGCTTTTTTTTTCTATTGGATTTATTTTGTCTTGTACGCAAAAGCCTTTTGATTACATTTGGAGTGTATTTTTTATATGTATGCATTAAAATTGACCTTAATAAGTAAGTCATTTATATTTGTAAAGCGCTTTTCCAAACGAGGGTTACCAAGCGCTTAAGCAATCAAAATAATACTCAATAAAATACATGCTTAAAGGTAAAAAACCACGAGACAAACACAGGAGTCTTAGAAAATCAGGGAAAAGCCTGCAAAAATAAAAAGGTCTTAAGATGTTTCTTGAAAGAGTCAGTAGATCATCAAACATAGAGGGAGAGGAAGATCGTTCCAAAGCTTAGGAGCAACAGTCTGGAAGTATTTCTCTCCTCTGGTCCTGAAGCGTGTTCAGGAACCATCAGTAGATTCTGATCCACAGACCTCAGAGCCCGAGCTGGGGTGTAAGGCTGGATCAGATCACTGATGTCAGGAGGAGCCTGACCATGAATAGATCGGAAAGTAAGAACCAGAATTTTAAAGTTGATCCTGAAAGAAACTGTCAGCCAGTGAAGAGATTTAAGGATCGGAGGAATGTGAGTTCTTCTACTTGAGCTTGTCAGAATTCTCGCTTAAATCTGAAATCTGAAAATGAGTTATAAATAATGAAAAAAAAACAACAACCATATCATATGTTGATATAGTACTATAACAACTTTAAAGCAGTTTTCATATTTACTGTAATCATTGGTGAACAGCGTTGACTCATGTAGTAGAACTCTACAGTATCTATTATTTGAACAATTTTCTTTACTTTATAATTATGTCTGGACGACCCTTAGCCTGAAAGTACTGAAGGACTTTATGAAGTTACCAGGAAGATAAATCCAGACAAGACAAGAGCCTTTATCTAATAAGCTGTATGTGGCCATGGCCATTGAGGGGTTTACATCATTGCAGTTACACTTTTGTGACACACGGGGTCGCCAGAAACAACATTCTTAATCTTATGTTTTGTCACTTTAAGGACCGGAACAAATGGAGGGCTTAACTGTGCATCAAGGAGTATTTCTTAATTTTGATATATTTATCGCCCCAGTGACAAATGTTACTGTGAGGATATATAGTTGGAGAAAACTATTCATTATAGAGGAGCTTAGTCTGGATTGAGAAGCAGCAAAAATCTTCATAAAACTGATCATTTTGGGTGTTTATCGATGAAGCGCTTTCATCTTAGTGTCGTCTTTGGTTCCGCGTTGTGCCCCATTGCATCATGGGCTTGTATCTTCTCTGGCTCAAGTCTCAATTCACACTCGAGGAAACCCCACAGATGCACCTCTTTGAAGGAATATTTATTTCCTTTTATTATTTTAACAGCCCTTAATCTGTTTATATCCGACATGATTCAGCGCCTGACAACACTTGTCGCTCAATTTTCCTCCCACAGTCCTCAAAAAAGAATGTTATGGAGACTATAAATGAGAGGCCAAGTAAAAAAACGAGCCAGTATTTTCATTTTAATCTGCAGACCGGCGAGTATACGTCTCGATACCGTATTCCGCTAATGTCGTAATGACAGGAATCGAGCAATAATGTGTAATGACTTGTGTTTAACTGCCTCGGCAGGATTAGGGAAGTAATATTTCAAACGAATAATTGAATACATTCAGTCGAATCCTTTGATGAACGGGATTGGGCTTCGAAAATATTTTTTAATCGCTTCCTCTCAGCTGTCACGAATACACAAAACCCGCCATAATGAACGTGTTGGACCACGGTTGGAGGTTGAAATCCGAACACGGCTCCAAATCCGTCCGACTGTACACACTTGGGGTGACTTGTCCTTTAAGTGACTCGTCCCTGGCACTGCACCTTGTCATGTGTATTGACCAGTGGATTAGCGATGGATTCCCTGTGATCCTCTTAAAGGGGGGGGGGGGGTAGTGTTTGCTTATGCGGAGCTGCAGTTGACTGGAGCAAACATTTACCTCTGAAATGTAGAACCTGGAGCATCCCCGGCGTCCTCTGTCCGATGTTCCCCGGCTCTTTACTCTAAATGACACAAATTGACATGAAAGGAAAAAATGAGCAATGTGGTCCATGCTATTTTCCAGCTGTACTTAACCCTTTCAGATAGCTTAAAGTATTTAAGTCAACATGATGAATCCGGGCCACGGAGGGGAAACCTAATGATGCATGTAAAAAAAAAAGAAAAAAAAGATGCCACCAGCTTGCTGGATAACCTTCTTGTGGCATTGCAGTTTTCACCAGATTTTTTTTTATTTGGTTCATTTTTAAGACGAGCGTGAAAGGGCTCATTAACTTTATCGAACAGAACAAGCTAATGAAACTGTGTCTGTTCCGTCTTGCCAAAGTTAGTTTTGACTAATTAATCAAACATCAGTCCTCCCCAATTGTCTTAATGGGGACAATTGGGGACAAAACAGTGAAACGCTCTGGGTTTGATTTATTCCAGAAGGACATTGATGTTCTTTGAATCGTGAACCAGTTGTGACTTCCGTGGTCAAAGCTTCTCTTCGTCTCAAAGAATCAAGGAAATTGTCATCATTTTAGCTCTCTAACATGTATGTAGCGTCATTGATCCCTTTAAGAGACTTTGATAGACTCATATTTTATTGTTAAATCACAACCATCGGATCCACAAATGAAGCTCTTCTTATCATAATGACCTCACAAACACAAATGACTCCAGTGCTGTGTCTCAAATCGCATACTACTCTTAGTATGCTAGAAGTTAGTATGCATCAGTTTAGTGTACGTACTAACTAGTACGCAAATTCTCCACAGATAGTGTCTCAAATCAAACACTGCTGCTACACACTAACCGGAGATCACATGACAGCTTCTTCTTCTACTTCTATTTAATGATGTTTCAACCAGCTGTTTGAACGCTATCGCCGACACCTGCTAGCAGCACGTATTGCAACTTTGGAAAAAGAAATAAAGAAAAAATATGAGAATCTAAATAATCGCGAGATATTTAAGCTGGTATCAGCAGTGAAGACGTGTTTATCCTCCTACTGCTGCGGAAAATGCACCTGTAAGTATATGAATATATATGTATATATATATGACGTAACTTCCGTTTAAAACGTCACTAAGATGGCGGCTGTTTAGTATGGTTAGTGTCCATCGAACCATGCTCAGTTTTGTGGGCGTGTTAGTACGCCAATTTAGTGTGCATGGCGCACTAAATTTCGCATACTAAGAATTGAGACGCACTAACGCACTAAAAATACTAACTTTTAGTACGCTAGTATGCGATTTGAGACACAGCACAATTCTTTACTAACCGTGAAAAAACAAACTGCAGATAAGTGAATTATGTTCTTAAACGTTTCACTCATGACCCAGAGTGTCGAACTCGATAAAGGGTTTTTATTTACGAGACGTTTACTTTAAGACGGAAAGTACACATTGATTTTAAAGCCAGAGAGACATTTTATTACTTTTTTATTTTATTTTATATCGGTGCAAACAAAGGACTTGTTTTTTACCTCTCTAGGAACCAGAGAATTGAATCAAAATGGTGACAATTTTGATAATATATTTGGAAAAAAGGGTAATCTTTTTCATGTCTCCCCTTTATATTCATAATTATTTTCTCCTTTTAAAGAAGTATAAAGCTAGCAGATGTGCCTATGAGTTGTGTCATTATTGTATCAAATCATAATTGAGTCTGAGTCTGTATCAATGACAACAAAATTTGACTTAATTAAGAAAATAATCAACAAACAGTTTGTAAGATACTGTAGCAATATTGTGACGAGAAACAAACTAATATTGACGACTAATTTTTCTCTTGTTTTTATTAATACATCGGTAAATCTAAAGTAAAATCTAATCATGAGCTACTTCATGATCACAATTGCTTATTTTTTATCTTCATAAATTTGTTGGTCTGATATGTTAAAAAGGCACATTTTATTCTTGATATAGTTTATTGAACTTTATTTCTTGCAAAAATCCAGGGTTTTTTTTCCCCTAAAAGCTGAGAAAGTAATGATATTATTTGTTCATGAAGGGCACGTATGTGAACAAATAAAATACTTGTATGTTTAGTGTTGCCAAATTTGCCGAACCACAGATATTTACATGTTGATTATTGCTAAAGTTTCAAAGCACTGCTTTATTGGTGTTTTTATCTTGCTTCCGGATGTCTTTAAAGTTGCGAAAACACAGGTTTAATCAGATAAGAAGTCAGAAAGAAACGTTAATCTTCGTTTTAATTAACACTATCTGTTCTGTTTTTCCTGTATTCGACTTTGTTCCTGTCTCTCAGATAATAAATAACTGCTGTAGTATAAAGCTGCTAACAAAAAAGCTTTCACTTCAGAGTGAAAATGGAACATTTGATGAGAAGATTCTGTATTAAATTCTCCTTGCAAGTAAAAATTTTGTGACTTTAAACCAAATCTGATCTCCGATGTCTCTTCTTTGACTAAGTTCACCGCCTTAAGTCAGATTCCTAACCTGACACTCATCTCATAAATGCAGAATACATGACCAACCAATGCCTTCTGGTAATCTCACATTTAAAAGTCGCCCTCACCCAAAAATGTATATATTAGCATATTTTAATATTTACTATATTGATTTTCTGAGCCTTAGGTGTACTTGGTGGGTTTGAATAGTATCAATAGTGCTTGAACACGCATCAGTGGAGCGGCGGCTTCTGCAAATACGAGCATACCTGCGTAAGTGTGAGATTACTACACATTCAGTATTCACATTTCTCCTCACGCTGGAACCACGGCAATACAGTATTTTATGTTGCCGTCCCCCTGCGATTCCAAGAGTACGACACGCTGTATCAGATGAAAGGCGCTGGTGAAAATTCAATCTCCATCACTCGGTAATGGAAATCAGCAAAATGGATAGATTATCAGTAAATGAGGGGATCCTAGATAAAGCATTTCAATTAGTTTGCAAGGCTGCTATTTCCATGCCAGTGAAAGGGTTGATAGTTGAAGTGTCCCAAGGCAGCTGCCTTTCAGCAAAAAAGGACCCGTTACAACTGAGGAAGCAGCGGAACCAACAGAAAAGGGGAGTCTTCAGCAGTGTTCTTTTAATTACTCATCATAATGACTCCTTTTAGCCGTTCAATGACCCGTTTAAAAGCTTTAGACGGGCATGGGAAGCGTCCGTCCTTGGCAGGGTCAGTCCCGCAGCTGCCCAAACCAAGGGAGGACATTTTGGTCCCCTGCTGAGACTTTAAAAAAAAAAAAGGTAAAAAAAAAAGAGAGATTACTTGACAGTCATCCAAGAAAGAAAAATCATACTTTAGTCCACATCAGACTGATCTCCAGATGGAGCCTCAGAATGGCTATTTAAGTTCCCAATGGTGAGAGCGATGGGTATTTTGGCAAGGATGCCTGCTCAACATCTCGAGGCGTTGGTGAAGCTAGTCCAGGACACTCGCCTGCGGTAATGATGGTGCAATTTCTGAAATGGTGGAGGACTACACACGTTTTTAGAGCTGATACACTCCATCCCTCGCCTCCATTACAGTCAGGGGAGATACTTTTCAGGCAGGAACGAGATATCTAACGAAAGTTTCTCCTCATCTTTAAAATATAAATATCAATTGAAAAAATTGTTTCTTTTATTTTCTTATATTAAATAAGATCAAAATGAGGTCAATATTGGACGTATCTGTCTTGTTTATGAAGTTTTGTCCTCCAACAACAGCATAAAATACACTTTAATACTCTTATATGCATTCAACTTGGATTCCAAAGAAATCAAACCTTGATTTAATCTTCCTGTTGGTCTTTTCAAGTTGCATATTTATTTTCCGTTTTGTATCGGAGTAGCACAAGGACGCTGAGCTGAACAGCTATTTCCCAAACTCGGGAATGTTCTAGGTCAAGATAAGAGATGTTCTTCCTTTTGAAAATATATATTTATATAATAATATATATAAATGGGTGTCACATATTTAGTTTAAATAATACCTTAAAAAGCAACAAAACGTTTTTTTGTATTGCATCACAGTAACACTGTTCTAACACTAGGGAGAGCCAGAGACACTATTGTGAAAACTACAGATTGGGGCTTTTAATAATGTAGAGAAAATTAACAAAAGCAGAAAAAAAATGATAGTTGAATAAGACACAATATTAGGACATATTTGACTTCTACTACTGTAATACTTTTTGTTTACGATTGTTTGATGGTATGATTATATATTTTTTGATTTAAAAAATGTGAGTATTGTGAATTTTGAGTACTTTGCGTTTATCCAAGTGTGGTCCACTCCATGTCTCGCTGCATTAGTTACTGGCGATGTTCCAGCACAACGCGTTGATTCGTGTTCAGGTGGCTTCGCATTATTTTCTCGCTTGAAATCCCGCGTCCCAGGAGGGAACAACAAACTTACATTTGTTTTGCCGCAGAGGTGAAGTTCACACTTTGACTATGTTTGTGGAGACATTATTGATTCTGGACAAGGTCCCTGCTTGTTTGTTCACACCAGAGGGTGTGTGGGAGACGAGTGGGGGGTACAGCAGTTCAGAAAGTTGGATGGAAACTGCTGCATTAATGCATCATCTGTTTGTCTTTGAACACATCACAGTCGGAACATTACCTGTGACACTTATAGAATCAGACTTAAAGCAGGAAAATGATTCCTTAGATAGATTCCATGAGTTACTAAAGACACTAATTACAGATACATTGTTGAATTATTATGAATTTTTGTTGGCAGAAGAAAACGTATTTTCAGGATAGCCTTTTCTAGATAAGAAAGGCTCAGTCAAAACCGGCTCTATTTTATTAGTTTATTTTGTCATTCATGTTGTCATTTTGTTATTCAAATTTCACATTTTGAAATAAGAACTCAAGATTGTTTCTCTGAAGACGAGAAACTGAAACTAGCAAATCGATTGCTTTGCAAATTGGTTAACATTGACACAGAAGGTTCCCTCCTGTGGTGCAACAATGATCTCTCGTTTACACAACAACATTATTTGTCCAAAGGGGTATCTAACCAATCGGCTGGCATGTGGGTTTTATAGGTAGAAAAGCCAAATAGCTGCTCTCTGGGACTTCTAGTGTTCATTCATTTATTGTGTTTTTTTAATTACTTTGTAGACATAATGAAAGAGCACTCATTTTTAGCAATATATACATATGAATAAATTCAAATTAATAATAAGAAATAAGCAATCTATTCTAATATTATATAATATTATAATTAATTGTTTTTGTATGAATTTTTTTTTTTAATGAAAACGGTACATTTGCCCATTGCAAAGTTGTTTCAAACTGAGGTCAATCTTTTTAGACCTAAACAAAATCATTTAGCATTTCAGGGCTAATTCGCTGTTGGTGCTCGTGTAATAATACGTGTGAATGAAGTTGAGTTCTAAAAAACATATTATCTTTTATTAGAAATGGAGTTCAAAATACATTTTTTTTTTCTTCTGTTAGTTATGTGCAGGGATTTGACAGATGTCGTTAATCATCTCAACATCATATCATATGATAAATATATACATGATCTATTTGTATTGTTTAATCAACAAAGCGCAGTATGAATTCCAACAGTGACAACAAATATTTCCGTCCATTCTTGTGATTCTCTTAGTAGCTACGACACAATCCCGACGTTTTACACACAAATCCTTGTGTCTTTTAAAGGCCCAACAAGAATGTTTGCTTCAGAAAATAGAGAATTGAAGCCTTTTCAAATGGACATTTATTAAATTAGCTTCACATAATTCACACAAAAAGGACTTTTCTGTTGTCAACACTATGTATTATATAAGCTCAAACAATACACATATTTTCTTTGTTCATATAAATTGTTTTGATACCTTAAGGATAAAGTATCTTTAAACATTATCTAAATAATCCGAATATCACATACATATTTTGCACTAAACATAAATATCTTGAGTTAAAAGTGGAGTACGCTTATTTGGTATTATTTTCATTCATCCATGTAAACTAAATGGAGCATCTAATAATAGATGCTGGAAACATACAATCGGGGTCAACAAGAGAATCAGGTTTTCTGATAAAAGAGTGGAAAGTCAAGTCGAAGTATTTTATATTCAGCACAACCATATGATGCCTCCGAGCCATAAACTATATGTGCAGGTCAAGACTCTTTCTTTTTGTGTTGTGGATCATAAGAATGAACGTCATGAGAAAAGGATGAGGTCAGTGTGGCGCACACAAGAATGCGACTCTTCTGTCCGTGACAGTCTTTTTTTTTAAAAGTTGTGTTGGATCGGTGTGAAGTGTGAGCTGATGCCTGCAGGAGGAGGTGCACTGACGAGTCGGACCCCATATGTTCCCGAGGAGCTGGGTCTCCTGGCTCTCGTCCAGGATGCTGACCCAGAGCGTGGAAAGGTTGTGCTCGGGCACAGATCTTTCCCTCACCGAGCTCAGCTGTTGAGGTGCAGAGCGGCATGAAGACAGAAATAGCAGCGGTTGTTTTTGAAAATTAACTACAGTTTGTTGCACTTTAGAGAAAGATCTAGTCTGGGAAAATAACCTTTTTTTGCATCTCATCTAAATATAATTACTTTAATAAACATGTTTTTCTTCATTATTATGGTGTAATTTAAAATCTATTCCTCTTTTTTTCACAGTGAAAATAAAACAAAAGTGACTTGAAATGTGTTTTTAATCACAATAAGAAATTCATTGTAGCAGAAATGGAAATTATAATGGTTTAAAATGCACATTCAAGAGTCTATTTAAGTGCTATTAAATTGAACTTTGACCTCTATTCTACCTAGCAATGGGTTGATGAAGCTTCATGGAGCAGTGTCGTTTATATAGCGATCAGAAGGTTGCCTAATTTAAACGTGATATTTCTCAAAAATTGCTGCGCAAAGGCATAAATTATAGAGCAAAAAGTGACATCTAGTGGCTCAAACAAAAAAGACGATGGTTCATTGACCCATCAAGATAGTTGGTTTAATTCAAAGGTATTTTCGATCCTAAACATGTAGAGTTTACGATCCTTGCTTACAAAAATATGAGTTAAATTGTTTTATTCTGTGTTTTTTTGTCGTAAATTCAGTCGTACGATGTTGGTGAACTTTAATTTTGATCATAAACTTTTGTTTTTTTGACCCTGTATTGTTGTGATATGATTTATTTTACCATAACATTTTATGACATGGTATAATAATACAGTCTATAACCATAAAAGTGTAATGTTACAACAAGAATGTCATCAAGAAATAAACATTTAATTTCAACTCTTGCTCTTAACTTATACAAGAGCTACATTCATAATGAACCACAACGGACTGAATGCAAGACAGGTGATCTGGAGTGCTAAAGAAAGCATTTGTCTTATAAACTTCACTCTGAATTAAAAAATAATTATGTTCCTTAGAACCCCTTAACTTATCTGCTGTTGAGGAAAGGTCAGGGTAAAGAACCAGTCGGTAAAACAAAGCCATGATGGAAAGCCATTTTTCAAAATGAATTTTGCATCACAGCAAAGAGGCGTCAGCAGGAACAGAACATCCTCACAACCTTAATGTTCTCCTCATGTTCACGTCAGTGCAGAATATTGTTGGTGATTTCACATCCGAGGCTTTCCTTTGAGGCCGAGGTCAGAGAGTTTTTTCAGAGACATTTTTTAAAGATGGTTACAGGAGTGTGTGTGTGTGTATGTGGTCGTTCACCATCTCTTCGAACCCTTCGACTGGTTACTTTTGACAATTAAGAAATTGAGGCTCAGTCTATATATTTAGCAACAATGACCAAACAATAAACTAAAAATATAAATCAACTTTGTGTAATGTTTGGTTCAAATTGTTGCAAATAACACAAATGTTCAATACACTTTGCATTACAGACCAAATCATAAACTATTCTGAACACATTAGATCAGAAGAACACAAATAAATTAAGTGTATTGTTTGTTGCACAGTTAAGTTCAAGTAGAACCATTTCCTGTTTGAAGGAAAGGAAGTATGCACTCTTCAAGTTTTTCAGAATATGAGTGTTTAACTGATAAATACAGAAATATAATGTAAAAGTTTCCACTATCCACACAGTTTTCCTTAATAAGTTATCCTAAGATTGTAAGAAACTGACGCAAAAGTAAAGGATGTGATTTTCTTTTTGAAAAATGTTATTATATTGTTTAAAAAAAACCTTCACATTCCTCTGTACATCTAACCATCTTTAAATAAACAAAAAAGTTATTTATTCTCGGTTATTCTTTACCATTTTCTCATGATGTCCCTTAAAGATTTGTTTGGGTCGCAAAGAAAGAAGGAGAAACATTTATACAGTATAGCTTCTGTTGCATTTTTTTATTATTGTCTGAAAGGCATTTTATTTAGCTATTTTATTCAGCTGTTTTTATCTGAAGGTCAGTCAGTGAAAAAATAAAACCGCCATTAAAACACTCCCCCGTGTGAAAAAGGTCGTGGACCCCTGGTTTAAGTGTAGCTCCTCAAAGGTCATTCAACGAACAGCATTTTAAAAAAAAGCCGCCTCAGCGGTCTTTAATTTTAATAGTACGCTGTTGGAAATTTAACAAATAATTCAGGACCTTTTCTGCCTTTTTTTTTTGGAAAGTTCACTTGGGATGGCATGTCAGTGCAGATTAAGAGTCATCAAGGTTAAGTGCCTCATTCAATATCCCCCATAAAATCACAGAAGGAACTTTTTAAAGATATTAACAACTGGGGGAAAGAATCATCGCTCATACATTTATATGCCCTCGGGTGAACTCTGTGGGCATCATGTGTTTCTGAAGATAATTTGGGGAGAAGAGAACTCACGAACAAGTCGGATGTTATGTCGTCTGTCAAAGCTGACATGGTTCAAGTTCAAGTTCAAGTTCAGTGAAATATGTTTGAGAAAGAAACAGGAGTTTTGAGGTAAATGTGTGCAGTCAGGCTTTGACTATGACTATTTCAAACAGTGAATTTTTACAGCTTCTAAATTGGACTTTGAATTTGAAAATCCATTAAATATCAGAAGCTTTTATGCCATTTATTTCCTTTAAATGCATGTCGTGTAACATGTAATATGTAATCTTCAAAGAAAATAATAATAAGGAAACATTGAGTGTAAGCAATTCAAAATAAAAGGTAAAATACAATAAAAAAAAAGTAATGATAGTGATAGAAATTTGGTGTAAACAATATTATTCGACACATTGCACATCGAATTACTTACGATTCATCTTTTAACATTGAATGTACAGGTGTCATTTATTTTTATTTTTATTTTTTACGTTAAAATGTACTCATAATTTCTTGCTTGAAATTCAAGTGTCTTTTAGATCAAAGTCAGACTTTGAAGGCGTAATAATAATTCAGTGTCTGAAAATGATACTCAAAGTCCGATGGCACACATTTACTTCCCATTAATTCTCATAGGAATAAATGGTAAAAATTATATTTTCAGTACTTACTCAAGTCATCTTACTCATAAATTGTTTTCAAGTATTTGTATTTTAAATCTCAAGATTTATTATTATGGTAAGATATTACCTCTTTTTTTTTATTCAGATTTATTTCCATATCTTCCGATATTAAGTCCCAAAACTGGAAGATATTTTTATTTTCCACATTCATCCGAAATATGTCATTGAGACCGTCGCACGTGACCAGCCAACCTGTGGGCCCCTGAGAGTCCCAGAGAGCCTTGAGTCCAGCTGCCAGAAATCTTTCCCAGACAGATACTTGTCTCAAGGACATCCTCTATAAAAACTTTCACTTAAGACATACCGAACCTGGATACTGGTGTGCAATAAGCATTTGTGTGTCACACTGGATGTTAAGTTTGCTGTAAAAAGTGGGGTGCATTCATTTCCTTTCCAATTCCCTCATGGAAGATCTTGACAAAGTGTGGCCCCCTTTAGAGTCTGTCAATGTGGCCCTCATTATGTCATTTAATTCAAATTATTTATAACCGGTTAATGGATAGTATAACCTCAAAATAATGAAATAAAAACTTTTAATTTTAATCAAATTAATTCAATTAAATACTATTTAATACACCATTTCACAATAATGCCACAGGACTAAGTTTAGCTATCCAAATATTAGGGGCCTTTTATTTACTCTCTTCTTCGGTTTTGTTGCCCATAAGAACGATCACTGTATACAGTAGAATGTGGCCCTATAAGACAATGAACTGCCCTTAATAAATCTTTCCCTGGTTTGCTTTATGCTTCTGAGTTTTTGTCAGGATGTGGTGCTTTTAAATGTTTGAAAAATAATTTATTTACCTCATTTATTTACTGATTATCTGCCCATGTTCTAGGTCATAGTTTTGACTAGTAGTAGCTTAAAAAAAAGCATCAGTTCAATCACAAGCATTCTTCATCCACTGATGATTAAGATGAAGAGTATCATGTGATCAAAATCAAGGATGAACCAAAGAACCAAAAGCGAATATTTTCATGATTTTTCTCTGTATTTATATGTTTATATTTTATTCTTTTTGTTTTTAAGATCAAACGGTAGAAGAAAGACTCGTCTTTTATAGCCAAGTTTTGACTCCAGTGGCTGCATCTTCTTGGCCCCGGTGGCTCTGATGAGGAGAGAATGCCACGGCCATCGGATGCGGAATGTTAATGGGAAGTCAATCAAGCGCTGCTTGTTTTTCTTTGTAGCGTTTGGAGGCTGAGCAGCGGTCAACACGAGATGAGCGTCTCACCCGGAGACCAAAGCGCAGCTTTCGCCCTAGCTTAAGCTAATGTCGGCGTCTGATGTTTGAGGAAAAATAACCCAGAAAAAAACACCAGTTTTTCCCCAACGAAATGTTCCTTTAATTGACGACAAAGAAGCTCCATTTGCAAAGTAACATTTACATATTTTAGCTAATACGGTTTGGATGCGACTGAGCGATGAAGCCAGAAGGTATGAAAATGGAGAGCTGCTTCGTTTCGGTTCCCTCCGGAGTTAAAAAAGAAATAACGCGCTGCCTGTTGAACCCATAAACATCAAGCCTGAAGGGGTTGCACATGTATATATCACTGTTACTTTTGAAATTGCCTTTCTTGAAATAGAGCCTGTAATACTTACAGTTTTCTCATCCACAGAAGAAAAAATGTTTTTTACTTATAGCTCTTAGAGACACTGTTGAGCTTTCCCTTCACTCATTCAATATTTAAGATCTAGTCAAGCTTTTTAGAGCACACCTAATGAAGCTGTAGCGCTGCTGCAGAAAGACACGGGGAAAAAGAAGCAAGAGAAAGAAAACAACCAGAGCTTGAAAAAAAAAACAAAAAAAACCCCTACAGTCTAAATATTGAGGATCCACACATTTTCTTTCCCATCTGAGATTTGCTTATTAATATTTAAATCGCTGCGAACGGCTTCAATGTCATGTGAAGGTTAAAATTTCATACATCCGGGGTTAAATCGTACAAGATGGCTTATCTAAAATTAAATAACCTGATTAAAAATTTAGTCTCCGAAGCCGTATCGCGGCGGGTTTAACAGTCTTCCGAGTAAATGTCGGGATTTAGACGGAATGACCGCTGAGATAAGAGACTGAAAGAAAAAAACAATCTAAAGGACCTTTTTATGAAAAGAAAAAAAAGTCTTTCTTTGCGAAGCTGTTGTATGACTTATTGAAGAGCCACTTATCGTGTCTTAGTTACTCGCTTGAACAGAGTATTCTTGACAGTGAAGTGTCATTACAAATAGATTATTGTTGTTACTCATGTGTTTGAGCAAATACATACGTCTCTTTGTTTATTCACAGAAACCCTTGCAGTAAAAAAAAGTTTTTAAAAACAACAACTACATATGGAGGTTTTGCAACACAAAATCGGAAAAATGCAAACATGAAGTTTTTTCACAGTGTGTCATTATTCCACAGAAGTCTCCATCTCCAAGGACAAGGTTGTATAAACAAAGCAGGGTGTGATTAAAGCAATCTAGAAGTTCATTATTTTGCCATAATGGACTCCGCTCTGGCAACCTCTCCTTCGCTGGGATTTCAGACGTGGGGGGAAAACTTTATAAAGTAATAACTTCAAAACATGGTCATGATGAGGGATTTACTGCATCTTGGAGGGAAAGACTTCAACATTTGAAACATGAGAGTGAGTCAGGAGAGTTTTTAGTCTTTAAAATTGTGCCTTTTCAGTTAATTTTGGGATAATGGTCTAGATAACATGCAAAAAAACTAAAGTAACATCTGTATATATGGGGCTATTACTGTTGCAAAAGCTTTGTAAAAGCGTGAAAGGATTTGCAAATATATACGTGTATGTGTACAGTGATCCACAGCTGTAGCACTGAACTAAACTGGCTGATGATGTAATCAAGGTAAAATCAATTTGTGATACCACAAGATAATTATTTCGAAGCCACAACTCGGTATTTCCTGACCACAAGTGTAGTTTTTTTTTACCATGTCGTGTTAGGGGATCGTTCGTGTTAGTGTCCATGTCAACTCTATTCAGCTGGATGGAGGCGTATAAGCCCCTATTGGCGGGACACTGTCATTGCAGCGGATGCATTTGTTTACAAAAGATTCTGTTGCACAATTTCGGCTCTGTTGCAAAAGAGCAGGTTTTTTTATGTTTTTTTTAAACTTGCAAAGATTGTGATGCTTGACTTGAATTACACATTTGCAAATCGAGTTACTCATTTGTGGATCACTGTACAGATACACGTATATATTTGAAATTCTTATCACACGTTTACAAAGCTTTAGCAACAGTAATAGCCCCATATGTATACAAGTCATCTATTATGACACTGCTTGAACACATTTCAAATTTACAACCACATTAAGTATTCTTATAAAACACATGCAATATCTGGAGCTCTTCAATTCAAATTCAAGTGTTGGAGGTTGAATTGTACTTCTCTAGGATTTATTATTGTATCGACCGTTCGATCCATAAACCTTTGACTCATAGACAAATTAGCAGTAACCGCTAGATCAACCCCCACAACCTTAATGTAGGGTTATAAAAAAATAAATAAAAATAAACATGGGCAACATCAATCGCTTGGTCAATCAATCGGTTTTATGTTGTGCCTGCCATTGCGGTGAATATTGGAAGTAGTTGGGTCATAAATTTGGTTTGTGAGTACTGTTACTCACTGCAGGTTGAAAAGTACTTAACACTGGACTAAGGAGGGTTGCCTGTTTTTTCTTTAACTAAAAATTTGCGAAACTGCGAAAATATGTTTCTCACAGCTGTTATACTGATGACATCTCATTGTACTTGGGCGCTGGTTCAATTTCAATATTTTTTTTAATTTCTGTTATCCCGAGTGCCTAAGTAAGTACACATCACTTGTAAAACTAGATGAACGCTAACAAGTATTACTGATAAAATTCTTACCCTGCATATGCTTCAAGTGTACAAGTACTTCTAGTAGCCACTTTTTAGCTTCACTCACTAGTAAATAAAATGTTGTCCTACTGCTACATTTTTAGCTCGACTTTACAAATGTTTTCAACACTCTAGTTCTAAGGTAGACTTAACTAGTAAAGCAAAATAATAAAGCAAGTTGTACATATTTTTACTTGGAAACCTTTTAGCATCCATGCAGGTAAGTTACCCTAGTGAACATATTTTGTTTACTACTAGGTACAAAATAGTATTCTAGCACTACTATTAACAACTTTAAGTTACACTTTATTATAACTAATAGATAAAAAAAGACAACTACTAGTGCTACTTGTGAACAGTTTTAACTCTACATGTTCTACTACTTTTAGGAAGGTTTACTAATAAAACGTAGTAGTACATTTTAAGAATTCACTTTTCCCTTGGCAACCTTTTAGCATCTATTAGCATAGTAGTAACACTAGTGGACAATTTTTTATTTTACTGGTAGGCCAAAGAAGTCAACTTGTACTACAAGTGAACATTTTTCAAACTATTTGTAGTACATGTAACAGTTTTTGTTTAACTAATAAGGTGTACTCTAGGACTACTAAGTATTTGTACTTAAAAATAAAGTACTAGTAGAGCTACTCTACACTGTTCTCTCTTTTATTCCAGACTACCCTCACCCCTTTTCTATCTCTCTATCAACCTGTCTCTCTCCTCCCTCACAGCAGAAGGCCATCTACACTGAGTCTTGTTCTGCTTGAGGTTTCTGCCTGTTCAAAGGAAGTTTTTCCTCACCACAGTCGCTTATTTCGATACTCTGGGACCATTTTTTCTTTTCTTTTCACTTCAGTAGTTAAATGTATTCTTAAATAACAAATATTTAAAATGTAAAGTGTCTTTAGATAACTTTATTGTTATTCGACACTTTAAATAAAGTTTGATTTAATAGAACAACCGGCTTCCATAAGTAAATGTAGTGCAGGAAACCTAAACCAAATATCTGTCAAGTATAAATCGTTAATGATGAGTGATTCCTGCATCTATATATATGTTTTATTTTAGGCTGCATGAATAAATAATAGGAGTACAGTCTGACGTGAGTACTGTTAGGAACAGGACACTCCTGGAGTATGTTGTATTCCCCAAGAGACTCATGTGCACATATATGTGTTTTTAACATACAAAGGCTGCACATTTAACCTTTGCCATAGTGAACGCAACCTTACTTGGCGACACTTTATATCAGGAGTGCATTCTTAATCTGGCGTTTGTGTAGTTCCTGAGCTCTGTGAGCAGACAGGGCCCTGGGGCGTTCTAGCAGAAAAGCTATTAACTCTCGCAAACTCTCAGGCTGCTTTTTCATGTTCCCTCATTTAATGTCTGATCTTTGTTTCGTCGCTTCCTCCCCTCCGAAGCTTCGAGGCACGTCCTGAATGCTTCTGTGGACGTGTGTGACCAGCAGCGGCGTAGACGGGGCCCCCGTTGTCCGGTATTTCCACATCCCCGGCTGCATTCATCGGGAACATCTAGAGATGACTTTTATTCTCGGTCAAAGTCGAGTCTTTTGAGTGGCACAAGCAGTAATTTGTTATTATCTAGAATAATTGGGGTGGAATGATAAGGATGACAAGTATGAGAGAGGCTGTGCATGGTTTTACCAGCCGGCTTTATTTGGTTTTTACAGGATTTTTCTCTCCTCTGAAGGGGGCATTGTGTGCTGGTATTGAAGTATCGCCTGAGGAGAAGTGTGCAAACTCGGAACAGACCGATGCTGCAGGCTCTTTTCCAGCCATGAAAAGATTAATGCCACATTGTGAACTTTGCATCAAGACATCTACAGCCCCTTTTCTTTCCCCACTTCAATTATGTTTTTCCTTTTATATGCAGAGAGGAGCAGTTATTAAAAAAAAGCTGAGTGGTTAACCTTTGGTAAGTTGTTAAATGTCTTGAAGTGGCCATAATTAGCACAGTTAGAGATACCACCCGTGATAATCGCAGGTGCAAATGTGGGAAAAAAAAAAGAAGAGCAAAACATATGGGAAGGACATATGGTGTGATAAAACACTGGAAGCAGAGGCCTTCCTCTCGAGCTCTGCCGCATTAGTACCGAGTGAAAACGTAGCAAAACAGCTGCCTCATCACCGCAAAGATTCAATTAAGAAACACACGCCGCCATTCATTGTCATCAGCGCTGTCAGAACATCTGGACTCTAACTGGGTCTGTGTCATTAGTAGGTGTCTCAGACAGGCATCGGGTAACAAAAGTAGATTACTGAGTTCATGAAAAGAGCAGTTAGATACGTTTATTGTGTGCAAATGCAAGCATCAACTAGTCACATGTTAGTCGGTCTAACCAACCTTTGATCATGTTACTAACAGTGACTCATTTCATTCGACAAAACATGAATCTTTTGTTGCAGAGTTGGCGTCTAATGGAAGGCAATGAAACACATGGTACATCTGAAGAAAAAACGAGTCCCCAAAATTAAAAAATAGGTAAAGAAAACAAAAGTAACAAGCTCATTATGAAACATTGATCTTAAAAATTGTATCAAATTTTAGATTCTCTATTAAAATTATTATCTAAAATGTCTAACAAGAGGGCAGGAGTGGAGTAAAAGTATCATGATGTTCTGTTCTATGTTATTCTTTGTATCCTTTTTCTTTGTTATTTTTCTTTGATCTATGGTCTTTATCTTTATCTTTAGACTTAGATTGTATCATCTTGTTCTTTCTCTTTATTTCTCTTTGTTCTTATTTTATTTGTATTTATTTTTTTATGAAAAATTGCTGTATTGCTGTGGCTAGATCAAAAAAGTTCTACCTAACCTAACCTAACATTTAAGATAAATGTAAATATTGAAGATATAAAATGCTTATATGATCAGTTTTATTGCAATTGAACATCAAATACATTTTTTCTTTAGAAAATGGTTATAGTATACTTTGATGTTGCACAATTTTTTTCCTATTGATCCTGTTGAAATATAAGCCTTTTCAACTCCCAAAAACTCACAATCTTTGAATATAAAAAGCAAGGGCGGAGCTACATTCACGTCTTTACTTTTCTTGATTTATTTCATTGCAATCGCCTGCTTGATGGGAATCCTCTGAGTTACAATGTTGCCAAACTCTGCTTCTGAAACAGACGCCCATGCAATTCATTCTTTCTTATGCTTGATACTGTGATCCATGTGTGTGTATATACTGTATATCAGTTGACGAAATATTCACAGTAGTTTAGGTAAAAAAACAATTATTTTTTCTGTATTTTTTGTTATTGGTATCCCTTTTTTTTATTGTTAACCCACATTCTCTGTATATTTCACTCTTTTTGCCCTGCTTTAGATTCAGTTCAGATTAATATAGTACAGTTTATTGTCCATCCAATCACCACCAGACTTTCCATCCTCTAAAAAGTGAATCATCATCACATCTTGAAAGTGGTTCAAAAGAATCGGTCTGCAGTTAGTATCAACTTGAATCTCCTTCATCACTCCCTCGCTACTCCGTAGAAAACTATCAAATTTTATACTGCTAACAACTTCCTCAACTTTACTATGCTCAACAGTGCTTGTTAATGTCTGGGATTTCGGTTATTATTTTGTGCAACAAAGCCAGCATTCAATCAATAAACAACCGAACATCACAATCATATGCACCAAAAATTAATTCATGAATTTATATTTGATGAATTTAAACTCGATAGTATTGACTTTTAATGGTGTATTGATTTGAAATCACATCACTGTTCAACTTTTCACTTTGAAAATTCACCAAACCTGGTCATTAATGCACATTGCGTCAAAATCCAACGGCAACTATGGCGTATAAATGTCATTATTATCAAAAATTGGGGTTGTGTTTCAAAGAAAGGGAAAGATATGATTCTTGTTTTAAATTTTTCTGCTCTTGATAGGTATCATAGCTAAAAGAAAACAGGACTAATTGTGTTTGTGTTTTGGCATTTCACAAAAAAAAGATTTATTCATACCAAAAAATTAACAAGGGTCTCATGAGATCCCATTTCATCCACCAGTTGTACTCGGCATTAAAACTCACATCTTCTCCGTCTGAACACGGGCTGTAATGTCAAAACAACAACAACATTGCCACAGGCAAAGTTGTTTTTAGCAAATACCAATGAATGAAGCGGATTGTTCCGCTGTATTTTCCGTCTCATTTCTCTCCTCCAACCCTCCAGCTCACAACACAATGCTTCTAAATTCCATTGAAACATGAATCTACACCCGCGATTTTTCACGGATGCTTTGATCTGATCGAAATAAGTGTTGGAAAATACAAAAGAATTACTGAATGTATGGGTGAATATTTAATGGTAAACAATGTTGCATGGATTTAACAAAATGTTTTATCCATAAATAATGGATAATCTGCCTTGAGACTTCATATATATATAAAATTGAGTGATTTCTTTTTAAAACCTGAATTGATATAACTGCTTACACCGGCCACTACGAAAAAAAAGAGAAAACTATTTATATATTAACTCATTCAATCAATCATTTTCAACTGTCAATTCCGACTAATGCTGGGTCAACCTCACATCTTTCGATCATCTAGAGACGTCAATCAACCTCTGTATGTTCTTGGAATGAGGGAGGAAACCAGAGTGCTCGGAGTAAACCCAAGCAGACATACAAACTCCACACAGAAAGGCTGCATGTTTCCTTAAAGAATTCTATTACATTTTTGGTTTTAGTAAGTAAGAAAACTTAGTAAAAAATGCAATATACTCAAGATACAAGTTCCTTCCTCTCACTTATATCTATATATTAACTCTTGTAATTGTGTCTTATATTAGGTGCGATTTATTTTGACTAGAAAAAGAAATGTATATAAATAAACTTGGTGTGATTTGGCTTGATGAAAACCTTCAAACAAATAGACAGAATATCCTATATAATATAAATAATAAATAAAAGGTTTAATTAAAAATTACTAAACTCCTTTAAGTAAAATTACCGATTAGCAACTACTTTGATTTTGCAGTTGTTGGACTTCATGGGAAATTTATGCTGAAGGTCCTAAAGAATATCCGTGTAGCTTCTCATTAATCCAAGTCATTGTTATCCAAAGAGGTCCAAAGCAAGACAACTGGATTGAGTAAAGTTTTAGTAATACTTTTCACCTCTCACCCAAGAGACTTCTTCAAGTCCAAATCCCTCAGTCCAGGTATTTCGCTTTGGAACCCATTGGTCCTAAAGAAAGAAGATTTTCCAACATAATGCTGAACAAAAAAATAATTTTTTTTTTGTTTCATTTTGTTAATGAATCCACCTTTACTTCATCTTGAACTTCACATTACCGAACTTTTTAAAGTAAATGATCTATGTCTTTCTCTGTAGAGCTATTAAAACAAGTAATTTATCAAGTCGGAAGACATCAGCTTTAGTTCACGGTTTACCAGTGCCTGTCAAAGTGATTGAGAGCAACAAAACGTAGTATTTGTGTGGCCCTTATGCTTGGTTTATAATATAATAGGATAGTTTTGAATGTAAAACTACTATATCTGTCACTTTATGTTCATCTAATGCGGTGAGAAATAGAAAAGTCAATTTACAGCTCAAGTATTGGACCTTAGCTACCACCACACATGTAATTAAGTAAGTAAGTAATTTTTATTTGTATAGCGCTTTTCCAGACCAGGGTCACGAAGCGCTTAAACAATCAAAACAATATTCAATAAAGTATATACTTTAAAGGGCAAGATAAAACTGAAAACACAACAGGAGTTCCAGAAAATCAAGGAAAAGCCTGAACAAATAAAAACGTCTTAAGATGTTTCTTAAAGGAGTCAGTAGATTGATTTAATGTGAAACAAAAGCTGTGAAAAACATCTAAAAAAATATAATTCTCACCAACAATGGCGTTTTTTAGGAAGGAGAAGAGATGCCACCCTGGGAAAAAGAAAGAAAAAACTCTCCGGACCACAGAGCCCTTCTTTCCAGGTGAGAGCCCTTTATTCTCCCTCTGCAGTGAGCCAACACGATAAATCACCACGCAACACTCCCCTTTCCCTCCACACACCGCAACACCACATCACCGAGGGTGTGAAGAAAGCATTTGTCATGACTCAGCAAACTAGGAAGTTGCTTTTTCACGAAAACAATGTTGCATATTATTTGTTTTTAAGAAGTAAAAACAGGTCACTCTTAGTAACCATCAGATCATTGACATGGAAATAATTAGAAAATAAAAACACAACCTAAAAAGTGTTTGTCCTGTTAGCTTGTATAGAATGGCTAACACTGTGCGAAAAGCTAATGCTATGTTTCCAGGCAAAGGAAGCCAAGGCTACATAACTTCCGTACTGCGAGGCAGTCTTCAGTGTGTCCTCGGCCGTACTTTTGTTTTCCTAACATTATTCCATACCCTGAACACCTCACCACGAGAGGCATCCATAGAAGTACAGCGGCTCTTAGTGCCTCACCGACGACGGAGCTCAGTTCGTAACATCAACATCTGTTTTGTTTTTCATATTTGTTTCTTTTAAAAGGGTACTTTATTCAAGTGATCGATTTTTTTTGAACGGCAACTGTCGCGATCTGGGGCGTAGAATCTTGCTTCGATAAATCCCACTAAAAGCATTGATAAATTGACCAAAAGAAATACGATAAAATCCGAATAGACACACTCATATAACCTATAACTTAACCCTTGTGTTGGCTCAGGGTCAAGGTGACCCGAAGGCCAGAAAACAAAGGTGTTTGAGGTATCCCTTGTGTTGCTTCTGGGTTAAGGTAAACAACCTCCCTGGCTTCCAGAAATAAGAGATAACACAAGGGTTAAACCGAATTTGAATAGTCCAAAAAACAATAAATAAACACCAAATTTGTGAGTGATAAAAGTTCAAGAAGACAAGAGTCAATGAAATAATCACTGGTGGATGGAGTACTGTACCAGAAAACACAATCGGTGGGCGTCGATGGAAACCAATACATGACTGAACAGAGACCTAACAAATATGCATTAATTGTAATTCAATAGTTAATCTTATCTCCATGATATTGGTAGAGTCTTGGCTCTATAAACCGAGCTCTGGTACTGGTCCTACGGGGTCAGCTCTTACTAAAGTTAACCCACACCCTAAACACCCGGATAACCCCCCACACACCCCGGACCAGAATAAAAAAATTCTAATTTTATACTCATTAGAAACACCGCACATTGCTTGTCGAGCATGAAGTGTTTCCTCCTCAAACAGGTTGGAGCTGGATCTGTACAAATAAGGACAGGATGTGCCTTGGCTGCCTACGAGTCTGCCAGCAGTTCAATTAACTTTTTTTTTTTCCGAGGGATAAAGATACTTCATGAATCTATTAGCAATCCTGCTTCCATAGAGAAAACTTTAAAAGAAAGCAGTTGAAACTGTGTACTGTGTGCAATACTTAGCAACACTTATTTTGTCGGTATAACTATCTATGTTTTTTTCTATAAGATAGAAATATTTTTTATTTTATCAGGTGCTGAAAAGTGTATATTAACTCACAATATCGGAAAAAGTTGAATAGTACTGCATTAATCAAGTTCAAAGACACATACATTTCCCTGTTTTTGGTTAATTCAATTATCCTTTTTTCTCAATTTTTTACATTTTCTATATTCATGATGATTTAATAATTATCTACAAACATATTATTTATATCAGTCATCAAATATGGTCTATTATTGGGGCCCAAAACTTGAGGCCAGCGGGCCATTAGTGGCCCTTGAGATGATCATCTGCAGCCTTCCATTTAACGTCTACGTTTTTATGAAAACGTTGTACTAAATGTTAAAAACAAAAAACACGTTAAATTAGAAAACATTAATTAATTTGTAATCTACGACGTACAGCTGAAAGACCATTTTAACTGGCTCCGTTCATAATTTGTAAGTCACAGATTCCGGCCGAGTCTGAAAAAATATTGACCTCCGGTGGCCCCCCAGCCATGTGTACAATAGATGTTTTTCATTTAATAAAGTTTATGACAAATTTAAGATGCTTATTTGTTTTTGAAAGCTTGTGTTTTTTTATTAGTTCAATCCACTTAATTTTTCAATGGGATTTTCTTTTTAGATTTATTTATTTAAAATTATTTTGTTTGTTCAGCGATTTCACTCAGCGAATCAGCCCCAAGTTAATTCAAGGTGAAGGAGTTTTTTTAACACTGTTTTACAGAAATGTAATGAGAGAAATAAATCTGCGGCTTTATTTATTCTTCCCAGAAACAAAGATTGGATTTTGCCTCCTGATTATACCAACATGTCTTCAGAGGGAGGATGGAAATGTTCAGTCTTCCAGCGTCATTAAGAAGATTGCGGCGCTCTTGAGTTCAATCCGCTGGATTTACCCAAAAAATCCACTTGGTGCTTTGATGTTCGGTCGTGCTGACGTTTCTGCTGGAGAAACATCAGACTCTGGCTTCGTTTGACAAAAGTTTAACTTCTGGCATCTGAATTCATCAGTTTTTTTTTCCCCTCTGCTCCTTCCTCATCATTATGGCCACTTTTTTTTTCCAGTCACACCGTTCTTTCTCCATCTTTTTAGAAAGAACCTCCTGTAGTTTTCCTCCTCCATCTCAGATGTGGAGAACTCACAGTCGCTATGATGACCAACCCAGGGGGTTCTGAAGGAGAAAATCAGCGCCGTCCTACGCATTATATTTAAGTATCTGGCTGCTGAACCACATTTAGAAAAATGGTATGTGAAGAAGTCTGGCTCGTGTTCAAACCTCTATGGTTTCCAGGTGGCATGGATTCATTTGACTTTGAATCCTTAATTTAGGATTAATTTGATGCACAATGTGAAGATCAACATGTTCTCATTTCGCCGTGTCGCCGAAGTTCAGACTGATCAACCAATTAAATTAGTTGAAGACAGTAGCTCGGGCGGCGTGGAGTGGAGTTTGTGTGCTCGTGATAATTGCTTTCAGATTCATTTACAGGAGAAGACTGGACCCGAACAATGAAGCTACGGACCAAAAAGCAGCAGAGAGTATGGTTAGTTTTTAACGTGAAAAAATGACTCTATTCTTTCCAGCCTGTCTCTAGAAATACAGAGAGATTAATTAAGTATATGTAAATATATGCTGTTGTAGTTGTAGATGTAGTTAATTAATCTAGTTTATCTTACCTAAAAATAGCTGAGAAAAGCAATTAAACCTGACTTTTTTTTTTCATTTTAATCCAGTATTGTTGCGAAGTAAAAAAAAAAAGGACGGCTTCATAAAGTAATTTATTGTTATATGGGCAGTCAAATGTATTTTTCTTTTAACTTTTATTTTTATATGCAATAATTAAGGTTTTACACAAGATTAAATTAACTTTATATATCCATTATATTCGTACATTTCTCACTTTCAGGTAAAAAAAACAACAAAAAAGAAACTGAATTTAAGTGAATATAAAATACACCTCAACATAACACTGAACCATCAAGAACTCTGGACTGGTTACTGCAAGATGTTTGTGTATTTGCATCCATGTATATTTGATTGTATGCCGACGATGTTGTTCTGTATTTTTCGTTCCCCAGCTTTTGGAGATATAGGAAAATTTCCTAGCAAGGTTAGGTTTGACAGTTACAGGCTCATGAAAATAGCACACACACACACATATATACAGTATATATATAATAAAAAGTGTTAAAATGTAATAGTTTTTTTTTATTTTTTTCATAGACTAGAACAGATAATTATATTCTGGTGCATTATTATGAATTGATTTCTTTTAGTTTTACCAGCAGGGCTGAATATTGCTGTGTGATTTTGTCTAAATCAATAAAAAATAAAAATAAAAGTTTATAGAAAGAAATTAAGTAAAAAAAAAATAACTGACCAGACTAATCAAGGTAAATTTACGGTATGACTGAAAATCGTTTTCACACCTACAACTCAAGCACCACAGAAGACAACTTATATACAGAAACTGTACAGTGAGTATAGCTTCTGAGTTTAAATCCCACCTAAATTTCCCACTTTCTTAGGAATTAAATCTTCCCTGTGTTAGTTTCATTCACAGCACCTTCGTCATGCTTTAACCTACTTTTTTTGCTGCACATTTTCTATTTTATCATTGGGTTCCACTCATTGAAATGTCTTCTTATCCAACTCACCACCTGGTTTGCAACTATAAAAAATCAAAGTAAACGGTCCTGGGCGTGACGTCACTCTGAGCTATTTCCACTTCTGACGACAAATGGAAGGCAGGGACATCTTTCTTCCCCTGTTTTGTCTCAAGATAAATAAGAACGAAAAAAAGGAATCCGAGAGTCTTCAGGTAGTGTTTTAGAAGACGATATCTTAAGCTCCTATTTGTACCACATCCTATCTCTCTCTCTCTCTGAATTTCCCACACAAATAAATCAAGCTTTTTTCTTTTTTTTTTTTGTTTCAACTGCTTTCGGTGAGTCATCAATAGACGGCGGCTTCGCTGCTCAAGTTCTGCTGATCTGATACGTTTAACAGCCTCTTTTATTTTAGCTGATTTGTGGCGGTTCCTGGGAAATGTGTCTTTATATTACATCTGCAGTTCAGCCTTCGCCATCAATCTGGGTTGTCTTTTCGAAGCTGGGATTTTGCAGCACAGAGATTGCGCCGGTAGAGTTCAATTGATGGAGCTTTTTAAAACGCTGAGTAAAGGAATGAAGAAAACAAGGTGTTAGGACAGAAGAAAGTTGGTAATCGACCCTTGTTTTGTTCCTTGTTGTAGGTTCAGGTCGATTACAGGTCTGACCATTTCTGGAAGAAGCAGAAATTCGGGGAATTAACATTGTCTAACGTCAGTGGAGGGCCGTGCATTAAAAAAAAAAAGCCTTCAGTAATGTTTGTTCCAACTCTCAATAACTACCATATTTTCCGCACTATAAGGCGCACTTGAAAGCCTTAACATTTCTTAAAAAACGACGGTGGACGTCTATGGAGTAAGATTACTGCCACCATTTTGAGCGAGTGTGTCTCGGTTGTCGTACACTCAAAACATTTATTTTTGCACAAAATCATTCTGCTGCGCGCTCAACCCATCATACACGTGCGTTTAACACGTCATACATGCGCTCTCTAGCTGTCATAAACGCGCTCAACTTCACCGCTGCTCTCTCAACATTTGTCTGCTCACAACACCAGTCTCACACGCTGCTGCTTGAAGCCTTTTAAGCATCATTTGAACATCGTTACCATGGGAGTGAAAGGAGTTGACAGAACGCTTAGTTTGACTTTATCTGACTGTTTTGTTGACATTCCCTTTAGCACAGCTTTATCTAGTGGATGTATAACGCAACCCCAGTAAAATGTTTGACTGTATCTTTTATTCTATGCGCCTTATAATCTGGTGCACCTAATAGTGCGGAAAATACAGTACTTTAAGGTTATTTTTACACCACGTAGGTCACTGTTATAGGTCAATAAGACGTTCAGAGCTTTATCAAATGAGCACAACATCAGTGCATCACCGTCTGTGTGGTTGCCATGGCAACAATACGCACTTCCTGCATCGAAAGTTAGTAATGACGAAAAACAAAACACGGAGGAACAACCACAGCAGGTGTTCAATCAGCAGCTACGTCACATTGAGACCATAATAATGCAATAATGCAGCCCCGACCACCGAAAGCATCAGCGTTTGACTCCCAGGAATGAGAGCCTGTGGAGTCAATCACTCCTCCAGAGTAACATATTGACGATTTATAGAAACCATAATGCAGAAAGGCAGTAGGAAGAGCTGTTGCATCATAGACGAACACTTGTATCTCCAGAATGAATGCCTTTAGTGAGGAAACATAATCCGAGTGCCACAAGTCTACACTGCAGCTACAGCTATAACACTCAAAAAAAGCATCACTAATAACCTCGTAAAGCGCAACATTATTCAGGAAAATTGTGTTTACTCACGTAGTTCATGGTCAAATCTTTTGACCGCTTGTGACAGACTCGCCTCGGAGTTGCCGATGTCTAGCTTTTCTTGAAAAGTCCTTCTTGAAAACGGCTTTGATAATGCATCTGCAACCAAGTTAGTTTCGTCTTCTCCTTCAGCCATTGTGGGTTTTAAATAAACACACGTACACTATATTTCTGTTCGTTTCAGGGGGGCTTTCTGCCCCCTTAGATATAAAGTTCTGGACATCTCCCTTACTAAGTATGTATTACATATGGCTTGAATTTCAGCGGGAGTCTTCTGCCCCCATTGCTCCCCCCATGAAACTTTTCGGTGATCTATATGTTAATTTACACGATTTTCTTTTGTTTTTGTTAAACTATAGTAGTCATGAGAAAAGTATCGCTCTCATGAGGTCACAGTGAAACTGAAACTTATTAGTTTGCTCATTTAATTCATTAAATACATATTTTTTTCCCTTTTTCTTTTTTTAAATGTGCTTTTTGGAGGAATATAAGGATTTAGCGTATTTAGCTTTATTCTTTGATGTCATGGCATATGGCAATGGCATTTTTCTTTTGCATTTGATTTGTTTTTTGTTACAAGAATATTTTGAAATTATGTTTTCTGAAGGATCAATTAAATTAATAAAAATGTCTGGAATATTCAATCAAATAAAGAGTAATTTTATTCTATAATCCTTTTTTATTCTTTTTATTTTTAAGTTTATCCATCCTATGTGCTTTTTGGGGGAAATAGAATAGAATAAAATATTATGCAATAAAACAACACATTTAGCTTATTTGCCTTTTATTTTTTGGTGTCACGGTATAAATGAACATTTAGTTTTGCAATTGCTTTTGTAACAAAATATGTAAAATAATTAAAAAATATTTTAATAAAATAAATAATATATATTTTAATAAAATAAATAAAAAATATAGAATACAATCAAATAAAGATGAATCTTACTTTATAATCCTTTTTTTTTATTCTTTTTTAGTTTCAAGTTTATCCATCATAATGAAGCTTTTATTATTTGTCTCGTTTTACTTTTGGAGTCACAGTATATAATATCATTTAATTTATATTTTTTAATCAATTTTTTAACATTTTTACATTTAATACAGTTGTCGTAACGAACAAAACCCAAGAAACACAAGGCTTGTGTTTTATCCGAAGCTTCAGGTCCAGTTAGGAGTAACAAACATGGCTGCCTTCACCCACCACTGAGTGATGCTTCTTCTCCACCAAACGTGGATAAAGGCTCGGCCGCCTGACAATCCCGAGCACACAAACCTCCGGCTGCCGCCTTGAACGACGCCGCTCTCCACATTGGCCCGCGGTCACGTTAGAAAAGTGTGATAATGAATGAAACGTCCTCCTGAACAGCCATTAGCGAAGCTTATCTCTCCAGCGGCTCCCACAGGCCCCGGCTATCACAAAAAGACCACAAGCCTGTCTGAGGCGGGAGAAGCTTTTCCACCGTCACTGTCCTTCTTCCACACGTTCGTCTTCTTAAACCTTCACGACGGCGCTCCTCTGTTCATAAGTTTGAACGTACTGAGCTGAAGTTTCAACTTTTCAACTTAAACGTACATATTATTCTATAGTCTAGCGTACAATCTAATGTATCTATACCTTTTTTTTTTTCATTTTACTTTTAACTTTATTAAGGAGTTCTGACAAATCTAAGGTTTAACCACAATAACAAAAAATAAAACTGTCCCCACAATGGATGGTGTTGTATATGTGTGTGTCTCCCTTTTGTATACGAAATTAGTTTTAAAAAATATATAGTTTTCACCAGTTTACAGTGTATTTTATTTTTTGTAAAATTGACTGAGACACAGGCTCATGTTACTTCAGAGAAAATATATATAGTTTTTCAAAATAAAAGACCTTACAGACGATATGAATTGTTGGCACAGAAATAAATGCCTCACAGGGTTTCGGACCTTGGATTTAAAAATGTAAAAATCATGGCCTGTGGCCGACATTTGGCCCCGTCAAGTTAATTTACGTGGCCCACCGGATGGTTGGCTTAAAATTTAAGTAGATATATGTTGTGGTTTTATCTATGAAGATGCCTGTGTTTAAGATAAGATAAGGTAAAGATAGGAACACTTTCAATATGAGTAAAACTAAAATTGAAAAACTGGAATTTGATGTGTTGGTTGATGGACAAACACATAAATTGAGCTTCCAAGAATTAAAAGACAATATAGCAATCAATCAGCTCAAACTTCCTGTTGATAAATATACTTCAACCCACGAGTAACTCTGCTGAACTATTTTGGCCCCTATCCTGGACCCTCATATTTTCACATTTTTTCATTGGAATTCTAAACTTATTTGTAAATTGTATTTTCAGATGCCGACAATTATGAACTTCAACATCAGTTAATAATATCTGCTTTTATTAGTTATTTCCTATTTAATGCTTTTATTTTGTTTTGCTACTTCCTGCTTTGATTTAGCGTATGTAGCTTTCCAAAACTCTTGGTGAATCTCAGCTGGAGCCAATCACGGCTGATCATGTGCTGCTGGTTCGAGAGGTTTCTGGAAAGAAGATGCAAGATTGTTCTGTTCTACGGTAAATCATGAATGTCTATGTATACTTTATTCATATACTTATTTTTTTTTATTCCGTTGCACATTTTGTGTGTATTTTTCAGCTACCATGCGTGATTTCTTTGTTTTTATTTTACCTAGAGTAGCTAGTTATACACTGTATTATTTGAGCTCTTATTGTCCATGTTTGTTGGACTATTTGTATCTTTTGGTTGTTTTGTTTATTTGTGTACTTGATGGATGTATATTTTATACATTTTTCCCCAGTAATATAACATCAATTTTGAACTTTAAGAATGCTTCTTCTTTATCTATTTCATATAGATCTTAGTAGTAAACTATTTAAAATGTATATATATTTTGGCATATTTTGGGTTGTTTTATTTAAAAAGGAAAATGTATCTTAACATGATTTACTGACTGACACCTGTCAATGAACATTGTTTACACATCATCTGCTGTCAATCAGTTTCACCTGACGTTCGCTATATTTCGCTTCATAGATGGATTCAGCATCTATTATTCATCCCAGAATAATCTGTGAGATCCCAAACTGATATGAACGCATCCGGTGCTGCTTCACAAACAACCTGCTCCTCTGGATGTCTTAAAAAAAAGAAGAAAATTCCAGGTAAGAGAATTTTGGTACTGCTTTCATTTTGAAAAAGTGAACTTTTCAATTTAAAAGCTATTTACTTTTGTCCCGCGGGAGACCAAATGGTTCCTCTCCTCTGGAGCTGCATTATTAATGAGACATGAAAGTCAAAGCAGAGATTTCCAAAGTGTGATTTGTTCATGCCTCGCTGTCATTCTACCTGGATGCACTTCAGCTACATAAAAGCCTCGGTGCTTTTGTATCGCTGTGACATCACTCTGAGAATGGATCTTTTTTTTTCCATCCTATTGTTTCGTTTCCATTGATTATTTTTTAAATCGCTTGTCGCTTCATTTTTCTTACGATGGCTCAAACGTTGATACTTTCTTGGCCAGTAAATGGAATAAAAGTGTAAGAATTTAAAGGTCACGGTATTTTATTACAGATTTGTTGTTTTCTTCAAAAATATGTCACAAAAGATTTCAGTGAGTGTGTTTTAAATAAAGTCCTTCAAACTTACTTTTTGGGTTCAAATAAAACATATTGGGGAAGAAAAAGGCGTTTTAAAATATAAATCCTGGGTAGCTAACCAAGAAGAAAACCTTAATTTCTATGATTTTAATTTTGCAATAATTCAGAATTTCTGAGGTCAAAATCACTGAAATACACGTACAGTCATAAAATAAATCCTTTTTTTGTTTGGGATTAACCAATAGTAAAGCCCATTGAAGGAATCTGCCCACACTTGTATCAATTAAGTTACACCTAACTGCTTTTTAAAGTTGTATATATGAAGAAATAACTTCAATTTGTACTTTTTAAATATCCATAATTCAGCATAAACATCAAAATATAATTTGCTAAAGAGCTTTTGTTTTATGGTCCTATTTTCCCTTTTAAACAATTAACTTTCTAAGTACTGTTTACATTTTCTATACTTTACTTGACCTTTTAAGTATATATTTTATTGGGTATTATTTTGATTGTTTAAGCGCTTTGTGACCCTGGTCTAGAAAAGCGCTCTACAAATATAAATTACTTACTTACTTACTAATTAAGTTGAACAGACATTTTCAAAAAAGGTCTTATTTCCTTCTTTTTTTTTTTTTCATATTTTCGTGTTATTTACTAGAAATGTGTGTGTGTGTGTGTGTGTGTGTATGTATGTATGTGTATATATATATATATATATATATATATAGTTTCTCTCCATTTCAATCACACAACAAACCCAGTGTATAATGTATCCTCTTATGAAACTCCAACACCAAACTAAATGTGTAATTTCATCAAAAAATCCTGGTAAAAAACATGCGTTTTAAACGTACCTGGAGTTTCCGCAGCAAGTCTCTGCGACACCTGCAGCGATCCGTGTAGCACTTCTGGTTTAGTGAGATGTAAACAGAAACTGTGACCTGAAAAACATGGAGGTATTATGTCATTACGAAGTTCATGTTTGAGAATCTGATGACACAAAAAAAAAAGTCAGTCCTGGTGAAGTTCAGGGTCTCTCGCTACATGATTAGAATTTTTTTTCAAAGCTTTTGAGCTTAAGTGTTTTGACTCCTCTGACCATCTTCACGCCTCCAGTTTCAACTAGGATCACCTCGCCCTGCTTCCATTGTTCGCTAACCTTTTTCTTAACTCTTGTCTGTCACTCATGATTTTCTAATAAAGTTGGACTTTATTGAAGGCCAGAATCACACATCTTGGATTTACCATGTTTTTCTCAAGGAAGGTTTTGGAAATACTTGATCAGGCCAAAGGGGGACTGAAGACCCCAATTTAATTCAAATATGTCTAATTTTTGATGGAACTTTAATCCTATTTACATAATACTACATGAAGGAACATTCCAGAATTGTATCTCCGTTCACCTTCGGTAAAGGGTTTAAATGAAACCATGGATGTCCAGACATCTTCACACCAGGTAGCCTTTTAAAAACAACTTTATTTAATTGACATAGGTAACAATAGTCTTTGGGGCACATTTACAAGATGAATGCGACTCATCATGTTTCATCAACACTGACCCACTTTGAGCTGTTGCAGACAAGACTGTTGCATAACGTTGAAAAAAATCATCATTTGTTGCGGCTAAACAACCCGGTCTCTGAAGCCAAATATCCACTAAGCAAGGTCTTTATTTTCATTTCTTTCACAAGGAAGATGAATACCTTGCTTGGTGAAGGATGAACTGCAAACGGTGAGAATCACAAATGGGGATTAGAAATGATAAAATCTGGGATATTCCAAACCTTAATATCATTGGGGTTTTTTAGTATTAAAATACAAAATGTGTCATACCCTTTTTAAGGGTATTATATTCATGGAAATCTTCATTTATAAACATTTTTCCACTAGTTTAAAGGTTTATTGTTTGAGTAAACACACCTGGAACGATTGGCTGGACATGTCAAGAGTCACGTTTTTCACCGCAAAATACATTTAATGGAGTAATAATCAATAGAACATAAATGATATGAATCATTTTTTCTTTCTGTGTTAACTGTTAACCTGGACCAGGGGCTTTGGGACAACTGATGTGCGGTACCATTGACTTTTGAACCCCCAAAGTTCTATCTACTTGCTTTTTGCTGCCTTTCGAATAAAGATAATTCTGTATGATTGATGGACAGTGAAAATATTGAGCCAAGAACAAATAGCTCTACTTTATATTCACTTCCGATTTATCTTCATCTCTTCGGAAACTGAATAAATGCAACAGGTATTTAATACCATGTTTAAAGGAGGCGGGGGGGTTAAGCTTGAATAATGTTTATGATTGAAATCGATTTTACGTCAAATAACGGGATCTTACAACTGTTGGTTTTCTCTGAAGCTGTAAACTCCCCAGTTGTATTTTCCAATGTGACTCTGCAGAACGGTATTTAATTTAGCTGCACACTAGAGATAAGCATTCGCAAGAACAATTAAAATAAATTACTGGAAAATGTTCAAACGGCGGGAAAAAAACCCAGGAGGCAAATATCAAACTGCTTATCAAGAAAAAAATCTTTAATTTGTCGGATATTATTTTCACAATAATTCCTAATGGAGGAGAAAGTCATGAGTTGGGAGAATTATTTGTTAGTGACTACCTAGAGACCTGGAAACGGGTTGGAAGTTTAATGTTTTTCTTCTCTCTCTGCTGTAGTCTGCACAATTTTTTTTTGTTTTTTTTTGATAATATGCTGCCCTTGTTATACAGGAAGGTGGAATTCAAGCAACCACTTGAACATTGTTTCGCTGGGTCTAATTACCGCGGACGCAAATGCATATACGTGTGGCGTGATGTGGGCGGTGATATTTTTTCACTGTGACTCATCCCGCCAGCTCACACAGGTGATGCCAGGTGAAACCCATCAGACTCATATTGTAAGTAAGTAAGTAAGTAATATTTATTTATATAGCGCTTTTCCAGACCAGGGTCACAAAGCGCTTTAACAATCAAAACAATACTCAAAAAAGTATATACTTTAAAGATCAAGATAATACTGAGAACAACACAGGAGTTCCAGAAAATCAAGGAAAAGCCTGAACAAATAGAAACGTCTTAAGATGTTTCTTAAAGGAGTCAGTAGATCCATCAAGCGAAAAGAGAGAGGAAGATCGTTCCAAAGCTTAGGAGCAACAGCCTGAAAAGATTTCTCTCCTCTGGTCCTGAACCGTGTGCGTGGAACCATAAGTAGATTCTGATCCACAGACCTCAGAGCCCGAGCTGGGGTGTAAGGCTGGATCAGATCACTGATGTAAGGAGGAGTCTGACCATGAATAGATCTGAAAGTAAGAATTTTAAAGTTGATCCTGAAAGAAACTGGAAGCCAGTGAAGAGTTTTAAGGACCGGAGAAATGGGAGTTCTTCTACTTGAGCGGGTTAGAATTCTGTCTGTTTTATACCGTTTTTTATTATAGTTTAGGTTGATCCCAACTCTTCGTAACACTGTCTAAAAAGACACGCAACCGTGCGACTCGTGCTTCTGAGGTCGGTCATAAAGCAAGGGTTATATCTACAGAATAAAGAATAAAGTGCAGTCTAAGTCTAAGAAGTCGGTTATTTCCAAACCTTCTCTGGTTTGTACCGCCTTAAGTGGCTCAAACGTATGCGGATTTTTCGTCGGGCCCGACTCTCTGAGAGGGCTTAGAGACCCATTAGAGGGTTTTGCCTTGTGATCGTGAAGCTAGAGATGCGACCAGCGTTACCATGGCGACGTTTTAATCAACCGCGTTGTCTTTTAATATATGCCGCCAACAATGGAGCCACTAGAACCTTCAGATGCACCGTTGGCCCGCTCGCTAATGGCCGTCCATTTACTTCACTTTGGATGTGTGATGTTCCATTTCTGCAATCAATAGATAAGTGTGGAATATTGTCGCGAGGCTTATGATGCACTAGAAAATGTTGTTTGTGAAGGATCATGGGTACTTAAGATGTAATAAGATCAAAGCGAACCAGGATGTGTGATTTGATATTCTAGAAAATGTGCCTTTTTTCTTTGAAGGTCCTGCGTTTAATGCAATATAAGCACATTCTGAAGACATTTCAAAGCTTTTAAAAGGGTTTATATAAGACTTTCTGATCGTTTTTAACAATGTATTAAAAGTTTTATGTAAGTGATCAACTTTAAAAAGTCCTAAATTTGGATAAATGTCAGGTTTATAAATTATAATCTGTGGGAAAAATGTCACCAGGGTTGTAATAAAAAAGTCAATATTATAGTTGAGTTTGGAAAATATTTTTTCAATGCAGTGTTTCATACATAAAATCAATATTTTAAGGATAACTGGAAATATCACTGGTATTTAAGAAGTATGTGGATTGATAAATTAAGATCAAATATTGTACATAAATTGTACTTTATTGAAGATTAAATGAATAATTGATTGGTTACTTACTGCAAATACAAAACCTAACAAGAAAAAGTAAGAGTAAGACAAAGTATTGCTTTAACCCTTTAATATATATATATAATATAGATTCATTAGACTGTATTAAAGCAATATAAAATAATTCAAGTGACCCAGAGACCACACAAGGGTTAAAACAACCGTAATCCATTTGTATTGCTCATTTTGACACATTTTCACAACATGACAGCTCGGCGCTATAATGCTAATCAAGATCAGCCATGACGCGATGCTTCGCTAGAAAATCCAACCAGCCTTTTTTTTCAGTTCTTTATCCCTTTGCGACCTTGTCCAACCAGAGCCTGAATTAAGTCTGGTACAATTTCAAAGAGAAGAAGAAGGACTTCTGATGGAGGCTATGGACTGACGGTACAATGGAAACCTGAGGTAAAACACTTTATAAATGTAACGCTTTGAAAGTGAATTAAAAGTCTCTTACGCCAAGTTCTCAGCTTGTCTTCTGTGATGCAAGACTAAGAAATACTCTAAATCTTTTGTTCTTGCCATTTTGTAGCTATTTTGACAAAACAAAATTGGAATAAATTGCAGTAATGCCTCTTATTTTGTATCCTCGCAAGGCTCAAAGACAAACTGTCAGAACACTTGTTTTTTTGTTGTTTTTTTTTCTCGGGCGATAAGGCATAAGAGACTTCCCTCAAAGCAAACAGCTAACTTCCAACGAGACGCATTGTGCAACAGCACGACGCAGAAATGGAACATTTTCACACCAGGCAGATGCAGACTTTCAGCTCTTTGAGAGCGAAGGCAGCCGACTGTCAGCGGGATAACAGCCGATCTGTAGGACGCGCTCTGTCAGAAGCGAGCAACACTCCTGCTTGCAGCCTCCACTACCTAATACACGGACCTGTTTGTCTGCCAAACGCGGCAGACAGGAAATGATGGGGGACTCTCTGCACTTGACACACGTCCGTCAGGGTAATGTATAGAAGCCGCTCGGCGAGGAGAAGACGGGGGAGGACGTGAGGTGTCCTGAGCTCAAACCTGTGATTGACTCTGAGCGGCGGCGGCCCGTCTGTCAGCGAGTGCATATGTGTGACGGCTCACTTCTTCTTCTTCTTCTTCCTACTCCTGCAGCGGCGTGGACTCATCACAGCGTGAGCGTGTTATCTCAGCGTGCAGGTCGAGGCTTAAAGAGAGGGCGAGACTTTTACATCGAAAATCGCCCTCTGCTGAGTCATTAAGGTATTTTTTTTTTTACGCCAAGCAGGTACTGGAAGTGATTCGATTCAATCTGGATTTGAAAAACCAACGGGAGTATTTGACTCCATTTGTTTTAAGGGTTTGCTTCATTTTTCTGTTATGCCTCAAAAAAAAACAAACGTCTTTATTAGCCTCATAGCTCTCTTTAAGGTAAGGTAACACTTTATTGATCGTTTTTTTTCCAATAGCCAATACATACAAGTAAATATAAATTATTTGAAAATAATAAAATATAAATCAAAATAAAATGAGAACAAGAACATAAAGAGAAACAATTAAACTTTTAAACAATTTCCCGAAGGAGACCTCCTGAGGGATCAATAAAGTTTTACCTTACCTTACCTTAGAAAGAACAAGATGACACTTCTTTCTTCTTTGATCTATGTTCTTTGCCTTTATCTTTAGACTTAGATTGTGTAACTGTGTTCTTTCTCTTTATTTCTCTTGTTCTTATTTTATTTTGATTTATTTTTGATTTTTTATAAAAAATTGCTGTATGTATTGGCTATTGGAAAAAACAATTTCCCGAAGGAGACCTCCTGAGGGATCAATAAAGTTTTACCTTACCTTACCTTACACAATCTAAGTCTAAAGATAAAGAACATAGATCAAAGACAAAGGATACAAAGACTAACATAGAACAGAACATCCGGATACTTTTACTCCACTCCTGCCCCCGAACTCAGAATTGTAGAATTTAATAGCCCGAGGGATGAATGAGTCCCTGAGTCTATTTGTTTTGCACCTGGGAAGGAGCATTCGTGCACTCATTCTGCTTCTCTGCTCAATGATGACAGTGTTCAGAGGATGGCTGTCATCATCCATGATGGACAGTAGTTTGTTCAATGATCTCCTCTCAGTAACTGTCACCAGTGAGTCCAGCTTCATTCCAACCACAGAACCAGCCCTCCTGATCAACCTGTCCAACCTGTTGACACTCCTCTTGGACACATTTCCACCCCAACACACCACAGCATAGAACAGGACACTGGCCACCACATTAGAATCGTGTTAAAAAAAAAAAAGCAACATATTAGGGTTTGGAGTGTTTGTCGGCTTCATTCATCTGCCTCAATCGACAAACTGTCCTGTTTTATTGGACGCTACATTAACTACAGAGGGGACGGTCCCTGTTGTCATTGCTCACAAATAAGGTTAAATGGCTGCTGTACGGCCTCGTCCAGGCGTGAGTCATTGCTCGGCGAGCTGAAATTCTCCATCGACACGTCGGTGACGTCAAGCCCGGGGGCAGAGGCCGGAGGATATATTGCTAACTGTAATCTGCGTCTATGGGTTTGCACCCTCCAAAGGGCAAATATATTTCAATTTAACCTTGTGATTAAGCAGTGTTACTCCAGGAATCGAGATGTGTTCCCGTCTTCCCACGGTGCTAAAAGGCTGTATCGTTCCGCAGTCCTAACAAACAGACTCCAGTTCTCCAGCCTGCAGAGAAGAAGAGCTGGCGAAGGTTGAAAAGAAGACCATTCTCTGCAGGAGACTGTTCTGATATATTTTTGTTCATTCGCTAAACCTCTGACTTTAGCGTCCCCTCCAGCAATATCCACCTTTTTTTTCAAGTGAACACGCCGAGTCGGAAAGTCTGACGGCACAAAAGGATTTCACTGTTATCAGCAAGTGTGAACCGTTATGGGACTTAATTCTACTACACACTATGTGACTTCGGGAGGGTTGGTGCAGATTCATGACAATGGCAAGTGATATATTTCCTATAAATGTATGGGGATAACTAGAAAAATGAAAGATAGATAGCAAGAGAGGACCTCCAATATCTACTATTGATGTTTCATCCCAACATCTTGTTTATCCGTGTTGTGTTGGTCCCTGGATTCAAATAATCTGACCATCTACAATGAGCACCAGTGCAATAAGTGTAAGACTGTCATTATTAGCACGTTACAATTGTTTTTCATGTTTTGTCTTAACCCTGTTTTATGTGGTATGGCACTTCTCTTCTCGTTTTGGAACCTTCATTTGAGACTTTTATGAGCTTTTGATTATTTTTGCAAAAACTTTGTGACGGACAGTAATTGCTTACCACTTCCAACTCTCTTAAATACATTGTTCTTCACTGACAGTTTAATCTGAGAGACCCTTGAAAATAATAGCAGGTACTGAGTGACTAAGTATGCTTAAGTTAAGGTTTCTTGCAAAGAAAAGTTATATATTTAAATCATTCAAAAATGAACAATGGATGTACTGTGATCAGTATTAATTTGGGGTGGACTTTTGTGTGATAGATAAACCACTTTACTGAACTCGCAGTCAAAATGAATTTGGATTAAACCCATCGATAGCTTTATCAAAGTAACAAACGACTTTATCTCTAAAAACCACTGTAGTATCAAAGGGACATTTTCGAACTAGTCATATTTTATACATGAAATACAAAATTAGAGAATTTTTTATTACAATAAAATCTGCAATGAGCCACAACAACATGCAAGTCTTTTAAACCTTTATTATTGATAACAACCATGCATTTTTCAATGTTTAACTCCCTGTTAAGAACTTTTATTTGAATTGGTCTTAATATACTTTTTTGGTCAATGGCTCATAATGACAATAGATTAAGTTTATATTCACATTATAAATGAGACCTCAGAATACCAATTGAACCAGAAATCTTTATTGTCCTGTAAATCATCTTTTAATATATATAGAGAGAGTAGTTTGATAAAATAAACTTACTATAGTACTCACTGGTGTCTAATATTAAAAGTGGGTTTGAAACACCAGAACTGACAAACTCATAGTCCAGAGACAATGAATTTTACATTCTTTTACAACTTTGTTTCTTCAAAGTTTTTGCTAAGTATAATCACACACAGATATGCTAACAAAATACCACTATATAAGCTATAATAAAAACAGGGATTGATGTGGATTTTCTTTCTACTTTTTGCTATCGTAACCTGGTACTTTAGCAAAATGACTCCTCAGAGTCCAGTTAGTTTTTGGTGTTTGCATTGTTGCATGCTTTTTCTGCCACCATTAATTTAGTTTGAAATTTCCTGAAATGTGCAGGGTGTCGCCAAAGTTTGGAAACTTTGGAATGCCAAAATACTCTCAAGGTCTCACTATTAATGAGGGAATTACCCAGAAGCGCACCAGTGTTACTATTAACTTTAGAACGAAATGTAACTTGGTTTTCCTTGTGCAAATTATGTGTTTACCTTACGCAAATTATAATATGAAGCAATGTATCTCAATTCAAAATCTCACTTCGAGAATATTTTTGCAGCTGAATGTTGCAAGTTCCTTTGAAGTACTAGATGTTACAATCCGTGGTGTTTGCACCATTCCCTTTTCCCTTCTTAACTATAGTGCTTTTGTTTCATGAAAGGTTTTCTTGAACTAGATTGATAAACATTTCATTTTGTTATTGTAAAAACAACACTGAGGTGATTGATGTCCCAGAAGATCGAGAGCAGCTGCAGAGATCTCGCGTGCAATACATGTGACACGCTATTAAACATTATCTTTGTCAGCGGTGGTCAGCGCTTGTTTCTCTGCGGAGCAGCAGGCTGAATAAACCAAGGGTTTGTCGGGGATGAATCCGGCCTGCCCGGAGGCTGGAGCAGCAGTAGCGAGGACACTGTGGTCCGAACGCATCTTGCACCTGGTGGGCTTCTTTTGCTGCAGTGCACCTTCAGCCCGGGGTTAGATTCCCCTCTCACGGCTGTGTCTGGCGCTCTGCAGGGCACCGTGACAACGGGACTTTTTTTTGTTTATTTTGATGTTGTGTTTTTTAACAACTTTAGGCAGCATCACCAGCTGTGCAAACAAATGCAGAAAATAAAAGCGTGAGTTTGTTGCTTTTGAGCCTATAGTCAAAGCTGTCAACGGCAAACACTTTTTTCCAAACTCGACGACAGTGAGCTGAAATGTACATAAAAACAAAGCCAAACCTTCAACTTCTGAAAAGTAGCTGATGGATGACTGTTTACTTTATAGACTGAAATACGTGTTGTGAAAGTACACAATTCTAGTTGCGGCGTAGCCTTGAAACCGACAACCACTCTCTGATGGCCCTTTTTTAAAAATCACCACACTATTATTTTTATAAAGGAATATCATGTTAGCAAAACGCATGTCGTAAATGTTGACTAAGTGAATGGAGAGGTTGTGCGAACACACACACAAACGTGATACAACAGTCAGAAATTGGATTTCCACTTGCGCATCGATCAGAATGATGTAATCATGGCAGCAGTTTCCAGCAGTTATGATGAAATCACTCGACTGTGAGAAATGGGTCAAACCTCAATGGGCAACACTGTACGTTGCATCTCGTGGACAGTTTCCTAACTAGAACAAGTGCCGAGACGGTTGACACCTGATCTTCTCAAATGAGAATCAAACTTTGGCTGCTAAAGTGACGGTTATTATCTCTAGCTAAGTCCTAGCATTCCATAGTCCTTATACAGTGGTACTAATTGTACTTAGTAACCCCTAAAACAGTGTTTGATCACCTATATCAACACTTTTCTTTTCTTTTTTTTTACCACTGTCATTTTGATAAAGCCTGACGGTAAGAAGGTTGCTGGTTTGGAAGCCTGCATCCTTAATGTTTTGTGTGTGTTAGCACAAGTTTACTCCAGGCACTCCGGTTTCCTCCCAGAGTCATTAGAGTACTAAATTAACATTTGTAGGTTTTAAGTGTTTTTGAAGCTCAATTTCCATTTTTTTGTTGGATTATTTGCGATTTAACAGCAGGACAGTATCTAGCAGTAGCCATAAAGGCGAATAACGGTTACTTTGAAACCTTAACTCAAGATGAAACTACAACAGATGACCATAATGGATTAATATGTTACTTTATCAACTATTCCAGGTACAAATATTAAGATAAAAAAACATTCATTTTTTGTTGACTCGTTGTACTTTTCTAACAGAAGTTGTTGAAAATACAGGTTTGACATGAGTAGTTGTGCTAAATGGATTAAGATGCAGGAGGCAGGTTTGCTGTGGCAACCCTTGAATAGAGATGCCAAAAAACAATAATGGAAAATATATATATTTCAATGCCGCCTCAAGCTAAACTCTCTTCTGAAGTGCTTTAAAAATCAATTATGATTAGTATTAGGACAACACAATATTTATCGTTTCAAATGATTTAGCAATAAAAGTCAATATAATGAAAAAAGCAGGAGATTGATATTTAAAAAGTAATATCTCAGTCTCAGTAATATCTTAGGTTATTTGCATTTCTGTTCAAATGTATAAAAGGTAGTCCTTAAATTGTGTAGAATTGAAGGAGGAAAGCATCGATAGAAACTATCAAATATGTCACACTACAAGCATTTCTATTTCACTCCCCATCTTTGTTTTCCTCTTTTAATATCTTGTGTTCTTTCCTCATTAAATAATTTAAATTTTTAATGAAAAAGCGTTGTCTAAACTAGGTTTATGATATGATTTTTATTTGATTTAAAATATGAGATGCAGGTACATGCAATGAAATTCAAGTCAAGGATATAAGACACAATCTAGTATAATTGTTGAAAGTTAACAAGTTTTGTTTGTTTTCCCATTTCTTTTTCTATGCCGGAAAACTTCTACCTAGTCTCGGCTTTTCTGCGGGTGGTTTAAAAATATATTTTACCCCAGGAATATGCGCCAGATCTCACTTGACCTTTTCATAAATCAAAAGTAAGAACTTGACTGCCTTTATTCCAATATGTCTTTGTTTTGTTTGCGGTGTTTATAACTGCCAGTCTCTTCCTGTAAGTGTGTATTGACCACCATACTTTAATTTATTATTTTTTTGGTTTTACTCTGTGCTCATACAATTTTGTTTTGTGTCGGGAAGATCTAGACTTGAAAATATGTTATCAGAATAATTAAAAATTGATATATATAGCTGATACTTTACATACTAATGTTACTGTAGTGGTTTTGTTTTTTTTTGTGACTTGAAAAATGCTGACAACTGTTACAGTAAATCATGTCGTGGTATTTAACCGTGTGTGATTTCATCTTCCCCAGCAGTGAGCTTCTACTGTCGTGCCTCTACAGACGGCACTGAGACCGAGGCAGGACATATTAGATCAGAGATGGCGCCGAGGAAATGGAGTTAACGTCAGTCTGATCTGCCCGAAGCCGTGTTGACTCCGAGCTTATGATGATACCGGCCACAGTCGCCGGGTCTCCTCTCCACCAGTCTCGCTTCATCCTACTGGAGGAACCTTCTCAAATTATGGATACAAGGAATTAAATGAAGGCAAGTAAAAGAAATATAATGGAGAAAAAAAAAGAGATATTTAACAGTCATGTCCTCATGCCTTGGTATGCGTGTACAAAATCAATTTCTGTGAGATAATTGTTCATTTCCACAGAGAGATGAGGTGGCAAATGAAGACTGCGTCGACATCACTATATACAAACAGCACTAATGGAGACAATGATCATCTTCAAATGAATCTAATTATGAACCCATTATTCCCTCAATGTAGGAACCATCACGAGGTCCGGAGGAGGCGGAAGGAAAGAGAACGTAATGTTCGAGAGAAAGTTGACATCATCATAACCTGCAGGTAAACTTGTTTACAGAGGTATTACACACCACCAGAATGGGATTAACAGATTAGTACCTAAGTACGGTTTAAAAAAAATGACATGTTGAGACTAGAGACTGACACAACGGTAACGATAAACATTTTCTCAAGAGGCATCTAAAAGATGTATGTTTTCTGAATGCCAAATAAAGTTGAATTTATTCCGTTGTAGGATAAATAAGGCTCCTGTCTTCTCTTTTCTTTTTTTTTTTTGGACATTTAAAATAATGTAGAACATCAATTGTGAAGCTTAAATACTGATTTATAACCAATTCTAATTTTGCCTGAGATCAACTTATGCTATAAATGTATTTATTTATTTAAAAACTAAATTAAACTGAAGAAAGCTTCCGTTGATTCCCTTTAACCACTGGTTAAATCCCCATTATTTTGGTTACATCTGTTTCCTTTATAACTTGACCCTCAGATAGTGTTAATCCAGAGTTGTATAGTGGCTCAGTGGACCCCAACCATGACCAAGTACTGGTGAGAAATGTATTCATTATGACTGTCTAAAATGTGTTTTTTATTTGGGAAAATATTTCTCAACATTAACCTCTGAATCCATTTATTTTGTTAAAGTTAATTAAAAATTATATTGTAAATTGGCAAGTAAAACACTATGTATATGGGACCATTTTTGTGGGAAAAGAAATGAAACCAGGACAAATATAAGGACATATTGTTCACGCACTTTTTGCCAGTGATTCTATTTTAATATTTTTGTTTTGTCTTTAATCCCTGTTCAGTGAACATGATGTCTACAGGGCCCCCCTGCTGTGAAACTCCCAGTTGTCTCCTATGGTTTTCAGTATGTGAAAGTGTCACACTATCTTGGCGGCGCTCTATTTTTTTTGCAAACCATTAGATGTTTTAAAAAATATATATTTCATCCGGCAACATGATATGCGAGGTTGGAAGACAATAGTTGGTGACAACATGGACAAGGTAGTTTGTTTATTTTGTTAGTTTTCATTTATCGTTCCCATTCAACTTGAGCGCTATGTTGCTATTGTAGTGGCAGCTGGCCCATAGAGGGCATCTTTTATTTTCTAATCTTTTTTTATTTTATTTATTATTTTTAAGTTTAAAAATAATCATCAACAGTGATGAGTCTGTATGTTCTTCACACTGATAAACTAGATTTGCATTGATTCACCTTTTAGCCCCACCTAAAAAAAAAAGATGTCACCAGCCGCCACTGCAATTGTCGTGTTGTAAATAGACAACGAAATTTGTGTTGTTGCGCTTCCACCCATGGTGAGGACAGCAAGGTGCCCAACGGTTGGTGCTGCCAATTATACTGGACAAGTGACTCTTCCTAGTAGTTGAAAATGGCTCCGAGGTTTACAGTATTTTTCAATTTTTCGATAGACGACGATGGAGTAGTCTGCATCTCCCAGAGATTAAAAGCTTCTCTTCTATTTAACTGAAATTGTCTTCGATAAGATGCAAAAGAATTATCACGAAGTGAATAGATTTTGGATAAATTGTTCAACATAACAAAAAACATATTCGCAAAAGTTGATTCTGGGCAAATACATCAGTCTATTGATAAACTGGATTGATGTCCGGATGTTATCAGTAGTGATGTTTTGATGAAGCTTCATGAAAGGGTGTCGTATTGTTTAGAGGTCAGTAGGTGGCGCCCTCAGTTTGGAAAAAAATGGTGTGATAGTCATTAAAACAGTTGTTCAAAACATGGGAAAATAGTGCGGAGACCGCCATCTAGATCTGAAAATAATGACACTGCTTCATGAAGCTTCATCAGACCATCACTAGTTATTAGGTCACGTAAAATGTTGTCATTTAATGTTGCAAGAAGCAACAGATTTGATAATGAAAACTGATATTTATATATTTTGGAAATGTGTGTCTGATTATCTGTAAGAAAATCTACTTTATCTTTAATAAGATTCATTTTTGTCTGATGGGATCGCATTAGTCCTCTGGCAATAAATAAAAAGAAGTTTTATCAAGATTTGTAAACTAGAAATGTCTCTGATGGAACATAAAATTGATATTTTGTTGCACTTAACCCGGCGTATTGAAGAGTCAGTGCACTATTTAGAGTTCAATCATCCTCTCGTATGAATGATATCATATTCCGACTCTCATCAGTGGTGCATTAGTGCTGACAACGGTTGGTTTTACTGTGGGTATTAAGCTTTTTATTGTGTTTTTTGTTGTTCATTTGGTGGGATTTTAGCCTTGTGCTTCTTCTATTGCATACAACGATGATAACAAAAAAATGTGATTTGTGTATTATTGCATGTACCAATATGAATAACCAGCCTTCTTAAGTGATCACCATCTTTGCTATGTAGTATCTCCAATAATTCTCATTTACGATAAACCTTCCTTGTCTGACCACATTTTCCGGTCGACGTGATCATAGTTCATTCTTACCATCCGTCCTACAAATGTGGATGAATCGACATCCTCGGCACGGAGGCGAGGAGATGTGCTGTTTTTTTTCCTTTTGTTTGTTTTATGAATGGAGATACTGACGCACATCTCCAGACAGCATCTTCTTTGGAAGTCTTCCATCACTCTTTTTGCACGCACATCATGAAATGTTTGTCGAAAAGTAATCTCAAGGAAAAAAAAAAAAAGAAGAAGCCTAAAGCCAGCCAACGCTCTTTCCCTTCACAGAGATGAACAATCATGGTTTAGGATGAATGGCTCTTTACCAAGTCTGGCTCTTTCATCAAATAAATGTCTATCTTTATTTATTTTTTTCTTTTAAAGACGGCAATAAAGAAGATGTACTGTTTCTTTACTCCATTTCTCTTAATTAAATTGGTTTAAATGAAAGATATTAACATGACTCCATGTTAAGTTGATCATATGTTTAAGGTTTTAAGTTGGATTTAATGGTATTTTTTCTGACTCTTTTAACAGATTTTCGTTTTAATCAACGTGATAAATGGGGATTGAACCCACAACCTTATACACCAGATTGGCCGTTGGATGTGAGTGGGTTTTCCAGAAGGTCCTGTTCCACTTTTAAAGTAGGATTGAACCGAAATAACTAATGTTTATTCCATGTTTTCAGTCATTATTTCCACTGATGATGGTGTGTACTACAATTATCTGGCATGCTTTGATTGCAGCTCGATGTTAATGAGGTATTACAAATTAAGATTCAACACAGAGGGACATCATCTAAATGCTTTACTTAGTTTGATTATCTTTTTCGCTTCAGTCTACTGATGCCTGGGACGCATTACCATAACTCCATTGTTACGATCCAACCAGCGCTCGGCTGTGCAGCTGTTGCAATAAAAGGAATATTCGCACAATAGTCATTGGATTTTCTTTTTGTAAACAAAAATGGATCCATTCATTTGATCTATAAGCCTACTTTTGTACGACTAATATAGATGTTTTGAATGTGTTGCCACACTGTAATTACCAATTGGATTTATCATATATTATTATTTCCAATTGGAAAAACATGTTTAGATCAAATCAAAGGGCAAAATTAAAGCATTATTGTCTGCAAAAAGAGTGTTTTTAGAGAAAGAGTGTCTGTTTGCGGCCAGAGTTGCTCTTGGAATAGAAGCAAATATCAAGAGTCTGTGCCTTTTTCTTTTTTTTTTAAATCCTTAAGTGAAAAGAGAACTTTTTTATTCAGAACTAACCTTCATCCAAGGTGACGCTTTAGAGTCCAGACCTCGCTACATAACAAACTGGTTAGCATCTGGTTGCAGGTCGCGCTGCAACTGCTTCATGAAATATCGTCTAGTGGGTTCCTTGTTAAACGCTGGTTTCATCAATTGAAGCTGTACTTTTTTTAATTGAACAAAATGTATTTTTTTGTTGTTGTGGCTTCATCCTGTGGTTTTATTAGCTTAATAGACTAAATACATGTTCTTTGCTATTAGCTACTGCATGCTAGCTCACGATATAGCCTACACACACATATTTATATGTATATATACTGTATATATATATATAGCCTATGCTGCATTTAAGAATTATTTATATTTCCTCTACACTGGTTTGCTATATCCTGCTATTAAAAATAAGTATGTTTAACTATCACACTCTTAATTCTTTAAGTATCTTATTAGCTTGTACAATGCTAATCTTATCATGATGTTACCTTTTTAATTAGCATATTAGCTCTCTAGTACATTTAGCTAGCTACAGTTTTGACAACTATGCTATTAACTTTATCCTGCTAAACTTACCTATTTTTTTCTTTCTTGGATATAATTTACCTTTTCGCAACGACAACTAGCCTAGCAATTGGCTCGCCATTCTTTCAAAAGCTGGGTTGGACTTGATCTGATGTATGTATAGTCATTTATTATTATAAAAAAAACATTTATTTTTAATTAATGTCGCATTTGCTTTTATTTTTCATCATATTAAACTTTTTTTTTTAATTTTGGTCAAACACTATTTTCGTGCCGAGTTTAAATAGTGTCATGCTACATTTTATTGTTGTGTATTATGAATATTTTCTTTTCAAATTGACTATTTAAAAAAGGCCAGTTTAGAATATACAACTACTGTAAATCATATTTTATTTTGGATTTAATGTAGATTATTTACATGCTAGTACCTAGTTTAGAATTAATAGATATCAATGCTCTAAAATGACATTTCAACATAAATATGCATTTTTTTAAAATGTGAATGATGGTTTTCACACAAACAAACAAAGCCTGAGTTGATCCATCTATCCAAATAGACTGTTTGGTTTGGCCTGAGCAAGGACAGAATAGGGACAAAAGACTTTGTTGTCACCAGGGTGCGCTAAGAGAGGCCGGACTGAATGAGAACAGACAGGTAGCTTAGCCGCAGAGGCGTGAGAAAAGAAGGGAAACAAGAAGTGAAAACAAAAGGTGAGAGCAGAAACTAAAGGGGTTGTGATGACGGTGATGGGAAGGAGAATGCTGCAGGGAGAAGGTTTTTTTTTTTTTTGTAGCTCCGGCATAATATGGCGACAGCGTCTGAAGACACATCTCGCATCACGCTCAACAGGTGGGTCAACAAGGGGCATCTCAAACAGGCAGGCAGGAGCTTATCTTAATTCTGAGGGAGAGAAAATCCAGAATCCCATCCACAGCGAGTCTCGGTAATCGATGCTGACAGGTAATTCAGAGGAGAACATGGGAGAGCTTACGGGCTGCAGAAGTAGCCGAGCGTTTGTGTGGCCTCGCCCGCTACACTGCATGCAATCAAAGCGCTCGCCACTTCTCACACTCGCCCGAGATAAACAGGAATTCAAGCAGAGCTAGAAACCGATTCGGCGGTGCGTTAATGATCCCAGGGAAGCGAATGTAGAAACATTTTTATGGGGGTTTATTTGGTGATATTGCCTCATCACTGATCGTAACCGGTGTTTTCTCAGAAATGGAAATGAGATTTGGTTTAACACATTTGATTTTTTTTTTTTTTTCACATAGAACTACTTCAATAATCCCTGATTCTATCCCCTTAAAATGTTTCATACATCTGAGACTAAAACATGAAGTGTTGAACCGTCCAGTTTTTGCTTATTTTAGAACATTCAAAGATACATTTTTACGGCATTTAATTCTGTATTTGGTATAATGCAGTGAAGAATATGTTGCCTGTGTTGCCGTCCAAAATCTTTTTTAAATCAAAGTCATTGGCTAGAACACGTCGGCTAGAGTTTATTTTCCATTTTCCATTTTTAAATCGTAATGATTTCTGAAAGCCTAACACAGCTCTGAAATGTTGCTTTAGTATGACTAATTTTAGCAACAGTGCGACTTTGGAAAAACAAATGAGTCAATTCGTATTGGTTTTTAAATATTCTTTGGGTGAGTTTTGTCCAATTTTCCATTTTCATCTTCATGAAATCTTATGCTATTTAGAGTGTTTAATCCTGGATAAAAACATGATAACATGTACTTCAAGAAACATCTCAAGACATTTTTATTCGTGGAGGCTTTTCTGTGATTTTCTGGAACTCCTGTGTTGTTTTCGGTGTTATCTTGATCTTTTAAGTTTATATTTTATTGGCTGTTATTTTGATTGTTTAAGCGCTCTGATCTGGAAAAGCTCTCTACCAATATAAATTACTTGCTAACTTACTTACAAATACATTTTCCAGCAGAAATGTCTTTGTCAAGTTCCATCATCAAATCTTGTTATTTTTCTATTTTCTATCTAATTAGTTTTGGATCATATTATATTATATTTTATTAAACAAACCCCCAATCTGGGGGTTACCGGGGCCACACACAGAGAATACTCATTTTGAATATTGATTATTACTGTCTAAAATGTGTCTTGCTTTGACAAAAAGATAGTATTTTCTCAGAAATAAAACTAGCTTGTTGGCTCGTCAAGACACTTATTTAATTAATGAGCCTGTAAAGTAGTGAAAATGAGTTAAACAGAATCTTAATACTATTTATTTAAACTGTTTTTTATTTCAAGTTTGGTCAGTGTATATAATGCAGACTGGTCCGTGGTGCAAAAAACGTTGGGGACCCCTTATCCAATATATAGTAAACCAAAAATGTAACATTTTCTCTCATATTTAACAGCATAATTTGACTTGGATTAAACTAGTTGTTGTAAATTATCAAGCATTAAGCTCTAATTATTGATTAATATTGTATTAATCCAGACGCATGATGATAATAAGTATTTTTTTCCTTCACAGTGATGGCTTTCTGTTGGGGTTTTACCAAGTGCACCAAATATGTACTATTTTTCATATGATACTAATTGAAAGCAAAAACTCTCACAAGGTCATTATCCATCATTTGCTCCCATTCATAGCAAACCAGCTATTTCAAGAGCTGCATTTATTTCTGTTTTATAAAAGACGGACTAATTCTTAAATCTCGACTAGCCTACTTTAAGTTTAAGAGTTTGGGGTGCCGTCTCTGAAGGATATGGAGGCCAGCGCCCGAGGACACAACAGTGAGTATATGTAGGCTAGCGGGGAAGTGTGATGGCTCATGGCTGTGTATCCAGAGCACATTAAAAAGAGAAGAGAAGTCTGCTCAAGCCGGTCCCTTAAAGCCGCCGCTGGCGAGGCTCCAGTTTTGTGAGAGGGTTTGTTATGTAATTCCACAAGAGCCCGAAAATTCTTATGCGTGGCTATTGCTTTTGCTTGAGCCAAACTGCCTGGCGGTGAAGTAAAATCACCGAAAATCCATGAATTACTACACAATAATTCTGGCAAATTATCTTTTTTTAAAAAAAAAAGCATAATCCCTTGTGGCATTGCGGAACTGTGTAGGCGACTAAAAGCAACCCCCCCCCCAAAAAAAAAATGGGTCTTAAGTTACTTATTGTGCAATCCTTAGCACTTTAAGAGAAGTCGGCCAGTGGAGACGATCAAAATTGTAGAATTCCTCGTACGACTGGTTGAGGACCAGAAAAATATATATATTTTTACTTTAAAATGAAAACCAACAGCCCAGACTGGTAGGAATTTCCAAATTCAATCTCAGTTTGTGCCTTTGAGCAAAGTACTTAACCCTGATTTCCCCTGATGGTAAGGTGGCACGCTGCATTGCAGCCTACTCCCATCAGTGTTGTAATTCCCTTTGGAGAAAAGCACCTGCCAAATGAATACTTCTCTATATGAAATGTGAAATATACTTAATGTTGACCGAAGCCATCGCTATGACACATTCACACAGGGCTCTGTCAAAGGTTTCATCCTGATTTGTTACTGTTTAAGAGTAGGAATTTTCTTCTAACAATTCAGGAGGGTTCGCAGAAAATGCACCAAATGTTTTTACTTGTAAAGTCAATGTAAGGTGGTAATTGAGAAAGAGGCATCGATTTGGGGGAATTGGCAGACTACAGAGGTATGCGAAGAGATAATATTTACTATGGTGCATGAACTAAATGTCGACAGTATCTCTATTCTTATTGACCGAAAATGGTGTGTTCTATTGGGACAGAAAGAGGAACGTTTTGAGATAATTGTCCTGGTATATAAGCTTTTACATGAGTTTTTATGAATCGAAAATACTGTTTCTGGGAAACTTGATAAAAGGAGAACAGAAGACGGAAGCAAATAAAATGCACCACCAAAGAGAGGGGTTGGTAACGTCAAAATTTGAATCGACGCCTTCTTTCAAAATGCAGGAAAATTAGACTATAAATTGAGCTTGGGGCCAAATGGTTCTAAAGGTAAAAGAACCCTGAGGCATTTGTAGTCACGAACCAATAGGGAGAAAGTTCTGTCGAGTATGATCTGAACCATCCTCCAACGGAAAAATTTCTGAAGGATGAGATTGAATTACGGCTTTAGGCAGATGATGTAATTGTTTACCTTTAACAATGCTAACTGAGACAAAGGGTAAGATGAGGCAAACATCCTTGAGCCCCGGTTTTCGGCCATACCTACAGCACCTAGTACATTTTAAAGTTGTATGTATGAGGTCTGTGTGTGCCAAAGGTAAACAGTTTTCATGTGCAGAAAAAAGACCACCCGTCATGCGACAGCCATAATCCCCTCCTGACACCCTTAGACGTCGTAATCTCTGACAATCCATTTGTCGGAGTTCATGGGTCAACTGACCACCTGACTTAAATAGCTCAAGATGTTGAGCCCACCGATCTGCGAAGATCCCTTTCGCAGTCAACACAAAGAACATGAGCAGTTGTGTGTAGTCCTTTTTTCAAGCACTCACCGAGCTATAAAGCAGCCACCATGTGTTATTTATGTGTACGATGCGCTTAACTCCGAGACGGAATCCGACAAAACTTTAAAAGCTCCGACATTCCTGCCACCAGTGACACGTTTTCTATTATTGATGAGTGAAATTGTGTTGTTCGAAAATAAGTTGCACCTCTGCGTTGACCAGCAATCACATAAAAGATTCATGTTTGGTTTTTATTTGTATCCACATTTCTCACATATGGATTTAATGCACAGAGCAGTGGAGGCTACTATATATGACCACATGAGTAACAAGGACTGAAAGATTTTGGAGGCTGGCGTGGAGGTGTAGAACTCAGAAATACCCCTGTATTATTTATTCCTCTGTGGAGGGTATATTTTCTAAAGTTGCGGATCCTAGTTGTTTTTTTTCAAAATTGAGCAAGAATGGAAAAGTTATTTACAGTTTGGTTTCTTGTGAGTTGAAGAAGGGGAAAACCTGTGGCGGGGGTCTCAGACTCATCTAGCAAGTGGACCACCCTAGGTAGAGATTCATGTCGAGACTTGGCCACAGGTTGGTGAGGGTTTCAGCTTTGTTTCTGGACGTCTTTGAGCCAAATTTGAGTTTTATTTTCTTTTTTTTGTGAAATCCCTGTTTTTTGTGTCATCTTTTGTGGATTTATTCTATAAATCTTTTGTATCTTTACTTATACTAGACTTAAGATGATTACATTAAATGTGATCATCTTAAATTATTTTACCATCGGACGTTGTCCAAATATGTCTCTTGCCAAGCCAGGATTCACGATATTGCAAATGGAAGTCTACCGAAAATCACCTCATGGGCCGCAAGCCTAAAAGAGAAAAAAAAACAAAAAAAAACAAGCTTATTCAGAGCTAACGGGCCTAGCTTGACATCAAGATTCCTTCCGAGACGAATATAAATGCCAGGTTTTCTTGTTAGAAATAGTGTAAGCAATACATTTTATACAATTTAAAACCAAAAATGAAGGGCCGAAAACCCAACAATGTGTGTTTCCTCGAAAACACATTCTCACCCAGACGGAGGCGAACAAAGTTACCAGGCACAACAAAAGAACCACAGACGACACTGAGCATGAATTATTTAGCAACGCTCCTGTTTTTATTTTGCGGAATCTAAACAGAAAAAAAAACAGTACAGAAAGTAAAAGGAGATGAAAAGCTACTTTTGCGAATGAGGTTATATAAAAATGAAACCTTCTGAACATGGCAAATAAAGGCTTGAGTACAAAAGTCTTGTGAACCACAACGGGTTGTTCCTTTTTATCTGCTAGGGCACACAAAAATAAATGTGTGTTAACATAACAAATGACGAACTCTTGGCACCAGAAGTAACTGTGGCATAGTTTAGGTGTCCTCAATCTTTTTATTGCACCGCGGACCGGTTGAATGTCAGGATTGTATTCACGAAAAAAACAATATCATGACCTGCAAAAAAAACTACAATAAGTAGTGCATCACCATAACGCTGACTCAGCAAGAGCTCTGGACTGGCTACAACAAGATGTTTGTGGATTTGGATCGATCGCATATGCGATTGTATGCCGACGATGGTGTTCTGTATGCGTGCGTCTCCTAGCTTGATGAGTCGGAAATTAAAGTTTTGCTTCTAGATTTTGTGTTTAACGTGTTTTTACAAGTCAAGAATCACACGCTAATGTTATTGCAAAGGAAATCAGTTTTTTCTTTTTCTAAATAAATAAATAGATGGATACATCTTGTTTTTTTTTTTGTTTCTGAGTGGCTGCTGTAACACATTTTTAAGCTTGTGAAATTGTTACTGTTTTAGGGTCTTTGTGAACCAGTACAGGTTGGAAAAAACATTGTAAGCACATTTAATTTGGAAATTTTCGATGTGAAAGATGTGAACCAAGACAATCCACTATTAGCGTATTCCTGCCGATATTCGATTGTATGCCGACGATGGTGTTCTGTATTTGTGTGTCTCCTAGATTGATGAGTCGGAAATGAAAGTTTTGCTTCTAGATTTTGTGTTTAACATGTTTTTACAAGTCAAGAGTCACACGCTAATGTCATTGCAAAGAAAATCTTTTTTTTTTCTTTTTCTAAATAAATAAATAGATGGATAGATTTTGTTTTTGTGAAATTGTTACTGTTTTATGGTCTTTGTACACCAGTACAGGTTGGAAAAAACATTGTAAGCACATTTTATTTGTAAAATTTTGATGTGAAAGATGTGAACTAAGACCATCCACTACTAGCTTATTCCCGCCGCGGCAACATGGCTGCTAATGCTTGTTTGCGAGAGCACTTCCGTACGTTGTGTGTCTCCGGTAATCGGAGTGGATCGGCTCGTACGGAAATTCTTAAAGTCCTTAAAGTGCAAGAATAATGAGAAGTGAAAGAGTGAACCTTTTTTTTAATTAAACGTAGAGCAACACTGGCACGTTGCATGAGGCGAAAACATCTCGCTGCGCAAATCAGATTAGACAGCGAAGGATGCAGTCGGTCAAGCCTGAACCCTCTAATAACACACTTTCTCTTCTCCTCCTGGACACTTCCTCTGATGCCGGCTTAAACGTATTACATTTCCTTTAATCATCATCTCCCAGGCTTTGAAACATTTTTTATTATATCTTGTAATTAATCTATATATTAAAAAAAAAGCTAATTTGGCTCCCGTTGACTCGCCCACATTTTTAGAACGTGTTGGATTCCATTATGGAAATGAATGATGATTTTAGCTGAATGAATAATTAATGCAGGGAGTTTGAGTGATTATCGATTAATAGAAACACCTTTCAGTTACGACGTTAATGAAGACGGTTAATCAACTTCATCAAACTCCTCGGGCAGAGTGAACGTGTGACGTGGTTGAATAACAAGATCCTCTCTCGTACAAACATGAGCCTATATTATCTTAACGCTCCACTAATAATGTTCTGTAAGTGACGGTTTGAGGCGTTTAATCATCATTAAACTGATCAAATGTATACTCTTAGTTTAGCTTTCACTTTATTTGGATGGAGTTCCTCTCTTGTCAAAACAAGCGCTGGCTTTTTTTTTAACAAATTAACAAAAGGGTTGCAAATAGTTTCACAATAAATGACGCACAATCATTCTAGACTCAATCAAACTGTCGGATTTATGTGTAACGCAATATTTTTGCACCATTTTGATTGTGTTCTTTTATTACTTCATGTTTAAAAAACTTTTTTTTTTTTTAATAGAATAAAAATAAAAAATACTTTTTCTTTTGCCTTAATTCGTACGACAGATTCGTTACTTTGATATTTTGGCTCCCAATGACAAAACAAAAAACTTGCAAAAAATCGATTAAATGAACTACCAAAGTATTTAAATATTAATTTAAGGATTGTGCAATGATAAGGCAAACGTATATATATTTAGTGTAGAATTCTCTAATATCGTTCACAAAGTTGGTTCTGTTGACTTTCAATGATGCATAAGTTGAAAAACGATTTATACGTGAATTAAAATGTACTTTTGTGTTGCACTACGGGATCTCCTGAGAAATCTTAATGATGTATCGCACAAAAAATCTGTCGATGAATTCATTTATTTTCAATACGAACAAGCAGCTTTTATATCAGAGAAGACATGGAAAGTAGCAGATCTTGCGATTGTTCATGTGAGCCTATGAGCCTGTTCTCTTTCACGAAAAGATACGACAGTAAAACGGTTTAACTGCAGACAACTTAAAGTAATTACCTGCCATACAGGAATCATTCAGCTTGAAAGCAAGTAACACAATGTTCTGTAACAGGCGTTAATACCGACTCATCGAGAACTTTTGAAAACAGGGCAATGAAGCAATAGTGTCAAAACTCACACAGAAAGTAATTAGACTCTGTGTTTAAGTGTGTGTACACATAATATAGACAAGATGAAAAAAATATTTTAAATTATAAATTATTTAAACATTTCTTTCAATATTGTAACTTTTTATCTCATCTGTAAACCAACATATATTTTGGTGTTAAGATAAGAGTTTGTATGTTTGCGCTAAGTGTTTTGCAAGAGACTCTTTTTTTTATCTTACTACCATCAAAAACCCTTCATCCTCCGACGAATGTCACTTCCTGAATGTTATGGTTCAGCTATACATATGCCTCCATCTTGCTTCTTCCTCAAAAACTAACAACAAAACATCACATTTTTCCTGATATCGCTCGTAACTTTCTCGTCTATTTCTACTCATTACATCATAGAATGAAGCCCGCATTTAACGTCTAAATCAAAATGTATTTTAGGTTATAGTAATGAGGAAAATTTACTAAAAGATATGTTTTCAAAACAGAATAAAATCACGAATATTCTTCTGTCTTAAGATGTTCAGGTTAAAAACAATGTCACAGATTATTTTAAGAGAAGCTGGTTCACTAGTATGACTATAATGTGAAATATGTTTTATCATAAAATATATATATATCATCATTTACATCAAAATATTAAAAGAAATCATGACAAATAAGCAACTTTTTAAATGATTTAACAGTTAAATCGTAAATTAAAAGTTTGATTCAATTTACTTCACATGGATTATACTCACGTATGGTAACAGAAAATCACTTTTTTAAGAGTCTATAAAAAACAAAATAATTATATTTTAAAAACTTTCATATTTTAAAAAATCATGTAAAAGTATTTTTTTTATTATATTTTAAGAATCTATAAAAAACAAAAGCTATAAATTGTATATGATCAAAACGATACAATTACATTAAAATGTTTTTTTTTTTTTAATATATTTTTAAAGAATTAAAAAAAGACAAACGCTTTGAATTATATATATTAAAAATATATATAAAATACATAAACATACTATATATTAACTTAAGCTGTGAAAAGTTTATATTTTTTATGGTATTTCTTGTAAACTATAGTGACCATGGTGATATTGTTTTGCTTCTTTTATTAAGTCATCATGTTCACCTGCAGTGTTTGGTTCACCATCTCACTGGGAAAAAAAGAAACGCCACCAGGAAGACGACTCCTGCACAGTTGCTGCCGTTTGTTTCATGGATTATGTCACAGTTTACATAATCCTACCGAGACAAACAGCTGAAAATATACATTAAACAAGGTAGAACTAAATCAACACGATTAATTTCATTCGCCGAGAAAGGCCTCGGAAATGAATCACGATTACATTCCTGGAGGTCATAAATTCAATTAAACGAGCATATGATAATGGAGCTGATCGCCATTAGGGGACTCCAGCACCTGCCGGGCACCGTTAGCTTGATCACTCGCTACGGTATAAAAACCATGATGGACAGTAAACACCAGATTAGAACAGACGCTCCGCTCAGACTTTCCCTGGAGGGAACACTGGGAGCACTCGCAGGAATAGTTGGGAAGGACGGAGCCTGAGGCGGCGAGGATTGAAGCGAGCGGAGAAACACCCGCAGGGCTAATCGTCACTCTGGATCTCCTGGGAAGTCCTGTCCTCAAATAAAACATACAGCACAGAAGTGTAGTTCATCCGACGCGCCGCTGAGATCCCAGCATGCTCGGCTGTTCTCTGTCTTATTTCTTCTGCAAACTTGTTTCCTCTGCAGTAGGTTCACCTCAAGGCGGCTCTTAACGATCACTTAGGTATCGATTAATGACATTATTGATTGACTCGTCTGACAAATCCCTTCAGATCAGATAAAGACTGAATCCTTTGACAATTTTCTATATAATCAGATGAAGAAAAGAGGTTTAGTCGATACTCGCACAATGGTAATGCTAATGGCTACATTTAAGAAAGTGTATTTATATCTCATAACACATTATTTTGTTGTTGTTGAGGAAATACAATCGAAGGATTTCATGTTTTCTGTTTCATTTTTTTTTTCACAATTCAGTGAAGTGAAGTGAAAAAGAAAAGGAAAAAGTTGGTACTGCTGAGGTGGTTTTCAAAGAGTGCTATCGGGTATTTTGTTATTGTCATTAATTCCCATCGTTTTTTTCCTGAGAAAAAAATAAAAAGTACACAATTATTTTTTTACAAAAAATCAAGAAATACATGAAACTATATTTGATATTTTTTTAATTGCATTTTTTTTTTTAAATTTGGCATAAAACAGGGGTCCCCAACGTTGTTTTTTTTTTTTTACTTAAGACTTGTATTTTCTCTGCATTTTATTCATGGACCAACCTTGGAAAAAAACAGTAAAAAATAAATTGTGTAGATTTTTAGTGTCACTCATTTTCCCTAGTTCACAGGTTTCTAACAAATTTGACTAAAAGCATCATCTTAGCCACGGATAATTTCACTTAAATAAATACGTCATCTTTTTGTGAAATCAAAACACATTTCAAACGTTACAAATATATTTTTTTAATTTCTGTACCGGTAACAAATGCCTCATGGACGGGATCTAGAAGAAAATGACTTAAAAATAAAAACCTTTAAATTTAGAATGAATAACAATTGAATTCTAATTACAATAGCATTATCCATTATACAAATATATAAATATTTTAATTTTTCTGTCGTTGGCGTATTAAAAACTACTGTATTTAATATTAATTCACTTTGTTAACTGTTTTGTTATTTTGTCTAAGCAGATTGGCAAAGAACGACATCCCTTGGAAAAACTGCTTCACTTTAAATAAATAATTTTCAAATCTCAGCCGTGAATAAAGATATTTAACAGTGAAGCTTTTATCCTTTTGGCCTTTTATTTTCTCCGAGTCTCGCTGGGCTTCACATTTGGCATCCGGTCAAATCGAACCGACTTGTCTGAGGAGCGTCAGTTAATTTGAAAAGTAAGAAGAAAATGTCAGAGCAAAAGGAATCAATGCTCGTCTGGGTGAAGACGTTCTTGATCCGGATAAAGTAATGAAGACAAGATTGTAAAGCTGGAGGCAAATAACATTTCTTACGCAATGAACTTTGCTCCACGATGGTACTTTGAATTACTTTTTTTTATTGCTCTAGTGTTTAAAATGTAGAGTAATTATTGGAGAGTTTATTATCATACAGTGTATACTATCAAAAGGTTCGGTAATTATCCTGTTATTACCCACGGGAGCCTTATGGTTAAGAATGCTTTTACTCACACAGTGTAGCTCGGTTTTGTACGTGACAGAGTCTAATTATATGGAAACGCGTAACATTTCACCCAGCAGCCTTTCACATGTTTGATTGTGCTCCAGGATTTCCAGCTACCATCAGAATGCCTTCCATGAGCACAAACTAAAGAGGAAAACGGTTTAAAGCTGTAGAAAAAGAAGAAATGTAAAACACGCCTGCAGGATGAAAGATTACCGGCACATGTGCTGCCATAATGCTGTGGTATGTATAGATATGCAAACACAGGTCTTCAAGAATCAACCTCCCTACACACACTTATGACATATAAATAGTAAACATGTATTTGCTTTTAAGAAAAGGCAAATTCTTATTTCTGTCTGTGAAGAAGTTAGAGTTGATGGTATTGGGATTTTTAACTTCTGGATGACTTAACTTGGGACATGTGGCACCCCTGTCTTAAACTAACTATATAAAACTAGTAAAGGTGTGGCAAATGGGCCGTATGCCGCCCTCTGACTGTACTGATGCGGCCCTGTTTTTATCAAAATACATCTTTACACTTTTTATCATCCCTATCAGTTGTTACTTCATTTTTTACTTGTAATTGTAGATCTATTTTTTCCTTATTTGTATTTTTTGTGAGCTTGCTGCCTTAAATATATTGAAATATATAATTAAATTAACATTATATTTACATGCCCGGTCTAAACATTTCCTATGACTTATATTTAAGCTTTAAAGGGTAAAAAAAAACAAGAAAATACAAAACCAAAGAAATATTCCATTTTTCATTTTCATTTGTATATTTGCAGCTTCTTTAATTATATATATTAATTAATATTATAATAAAATATATATATATATATATATATATATATATATATATGTTGTATGTAGATATAGGTCTATAAAATTCTATGATAGATATTTTTTTAAAATTTAAAGATTAAAATAATAAATAAAAATATTCCTTTAAAAAATATTTTAGTTTTTTCTTTTTTCGTTGGTATTTTACATGATCTAGTCATGTCTTAAAATATGTTTTTTAATTAATAATATATTACCATGACTGTTGTCAAAGATTTAAATATTTAAAATGTCAATAATAGTATATAATTAATTGTGTTTTTGTCTGAGGGTCACCTTATACAAAAGGCAACAAACACAAACACATACATTTTTTTGCCTTTGGGTCACTTTGACCCTAATATAACACATGGGTTTAACACAGTTAATTTTAATTAATTAATGACATATTTTCACCATATTTATTCTCAATTTTCTTTCTTTCTTTCTTTCGGGTCGACAGCCGCTCACCACAGTCACGATAAGGAATTGTAATCGTCCACCTCTGCACTAACCTTGTCAGATACGAATCCAAATCCCAAAAGTCTTCACACGCTTAACTACACAGTGCAAACGCACACTATTTACATATAAACTCGATTAAAACTAAAACACACACAGTAACGAGTACCTTCACACACGTAAACGCACACTGTTTTGCGACCATGCAAGTAGACACACTATATGATATGAACACACATTATCAGCAGTTGCACGTTTATAAACCCACACAATTAGCTTTCTGGTCACATAAACGCTGATAACAGAAAAAAACTAATCACAAGGTAGGTACACAAGAGGCCATGAGTTTGCATGTACACAAACATGGAATTATCATAAACACACATACCCGGAAATCTGGCTTAATGACCTCGACACAAATGCACAAAAACATTTTCCACATACCAACAGCTACCAACACACACACATTGAAACACTTTCGAGAATCCATCATTGCTCATTAGCATCAAAAATGTCTCTGTGTCCAAATGAAAATGTAACGTTCAAGGTGAGGTCAGTTCTGGTCCCTTGGTTCGACTCTTTCAGTGATTATAAGGAAGTCAGAAACGTACCGGCGCGAGTTCTTAATGACACATTTGTATGTGACTCTTCTGGTGTCAGCACATTAAGAATGATACTGTGAGTGGTAAAAAAAAAAAAAAAAAGAAAGATTCATGTCGCCTCACCGGGGCAACCACTTCTATTAATAGCGGAATTGTCACTCTCTCTTTGTCCTCCTTGGGATAGAGGCCAACAACATTGTACGGTCACTGTAACATTACTGAGATTAGCCTGCTGAAGGTGACAGAAACGGACGGAATGAGGTAGTGGCAGGAATTCTGTCCGGTATATCTCGCACTCTCAGAACCTCGACAAACCATAGTCGCACATGAAGTAAGATATGAAGAAAGATGATTAATCATATGCAATTTTAATGCCTTTTGTTCTTTCTATGACAAAGAAACTGTTTATTTCAGTCACGTCCTAGACTGCAGGGGGCATGACTCAAAACCTTAGAGGAGCCAGGGTCTCCAGCAGGGAAGTTCTCACTTAATTTGATATGACTTCTATAATCTTTTGAAATTTAGATAGAGTTTGTCTCAAGTAAAGCATCATTGATAGGTTCTGAAGGGTTTTTTTTTGTTTGTTTTTTTAACCTTATGGTACGGTATACTTGTTAGCTTAGCTAGTCAGTAAAAGATGCAAGTAAAAATGTATATTTCAAAAGGCATTTGAACCGATGTTTGAAAAAGAAGAAATCATTTGTCTTAAATTATATGAATAACTTTGAACAAAATGGCTTTTCCTCAACGCAAAAATTAGCAAAGGCCAAATTTAAACAGTGGTATAATGCCAAAAGTTATTATTTCATTACAAAATAAAAGCATACTTTTTTTTTTTAACTTCTTAAAAGACAAAAACATTACCAGTATTTTAGAATTAGCATCATCACTTAGCAGTTTTACTTGGTGTGTTGTTGGTTTTTTTTTGCAATTTTCTTATTGGATCTAAAAATATTGATCTAATATATATACAGTATATACACTATTATCTTAAATTCGTATTGACGTTAAATAAATAACTTTGTTTATGACAAGGACCACATTAATGAAGGGCTTTAAATGGACCCCAGCACTTTGCTTTGATGAAAGTTGTTGTCTGTGGTGTTTTTGCTACTTTCTTGTGCTAACATTGGCTAACATTTAGCAAAAGCTAAAACATGCATCGCTTGCAACATATTTTCTTTTGTTTAGCTTGTTTTTTTTTACTACAAATGCTACATAATTGCTTCTAGTAAACAAAATAAAAAGTAGCCAAACATCCATACATGCCGTCAGAGTCTATGCAAGAATTCCTGAACGACAAGTGTTGCCGTTGCTAACACAGCGTGATAATCCCACGAGCAGATTAGCCGTCAGTTCCTGCTTCACCTGTTCGACGTAACGATTTAAGTTAAGCGTAAACTTCAATCCGGTTCTGCCAAGTAGAGCATGCTGGTCGGAGCGCACATTTCCTTTTAACAAAGTGTTCTTGATTAGCATGTTGCTATCTCTCGTGGCTACTTGTAAAATTGGTGTTTTTAGAGCAGCAACCAAAGGGCAAAGTCCATATTTTTTAAGTGAAGTCAATGTGAAAAAGCAAAACCATAATGGTTCGAAAAAAAAGGAAAGCTTACATTTTCCTTTTATCATATTCGCAAATACCACATTACTTGAATTTGCACAATTTGAGTTGGGGTTGACTGCGTATTACGAGTGGTAGCCCCTGTAGCCCAACAAATGCTAATAGCTAGCTTTAAAATGCATATATTTTGGTTTTACTTTAGCCAGATAGCTACTATGTGCAGGAACTCATTGAAGTTATCCAGTTATTTCTTGTAAGTGTTTGAAGTGTTTTGGCATCTTGTAGCGACACCGAATTTAGCTCGAGCCACCATATGTCCCGACGCTTTACTCGTGTAGCGCCAAGAACTTTGCGACAACTGAGAACAATATGATTTTTTTTTTTGTCACCGACAAAAATCACACTTTCCAATTCATATAGCACTTTCACCGAACCACCGGAGAGCCCGACGAGTGTCGGATTCCGACGGGTCCTTTTGCTAAAGATGTGGGAAACGATAATTGGCACGAAAAGGCTTTACACACAATTTCCATATTTATTTGAAGAACAGCACCTCGCTGGGCTAACAATCTGGCACCTCGGATCCGCTCTCCTTCCGTGCTCCGGCCTCACACTGAGCGATCACCAGGCTGAGCTGATTCGGCCTCAAAATAAAGGTTCTGTTTAATGAGCGACGGCGAGCGAGGCGACAACAGGTGGGGTGTCAGATTGACGCTGTGCAGCTGGGGATGGACCACTTTCCTCGCCAGCTGTCTGCCCGCATGATAATCATTTAAAGGAAGAAAGAAAGTGTGTGAAAGTGTCGCCGCCCGAGAATACCGCTCGGATTACGTCTGCCGGAAGAAAACAAGGTTCCGTTCGCGCAATGTTACTCATCCGACTGTTGTTTGGATCATCCCATCTTGAGGTGGCAAACATCCAGGTAAATATTGAAATGTTTCGCCCGCCGTGAGCGGCGAGCGACTGCCAACACAGGTTTTGGATCAGATCTGAATGATGATGATGATGATGTTCGGTTGGAGACAGCGTTTCAGCATCTTTGGCGGAATCCAACATGGATGCTCGCCCCCCCGGGGGGGCCAACCAAATATAGACGTTTATTTTCTCGGCCTACTTTTGTTTCCGAAATCCTTCCCTGATCTTCAATCTTGCTCTCATTTCCCTCCCTCCCCCGAATCACTGTTGAATCAGTGGAAGATATCAAGTCGGAGACTCGGAGTCGTTGGCGTCCATATTCAGAAAGTCAAGAATGCGACATGTCTGTTCTAGAAGAGTGTCGAGGTACACGGAGGCCTGTTAATGGTGTGAACGCCGGCACATTTTATCACGAGTCCACGCTAGTATCTTTGCTCCTAGTTTGGAAACAGTTTCTATGGCAACCATGTTCTTTGAGCGGCTCCGCACGGACATTATGTACATTCAAAAGAAGATGCTGAAAGAGGATCTCTAGAGGTGCTCCGGTGGAGACCGAGGGTAGTCAGGGTGAGATCCCCACTCCTTCGAAACGGTAAGATGCTCAAAGGAGGCTATAGAATGAGAAGAGTAGTCCTGACACACACTTGCACAAATATTATATTTTATAACTTGAATATAATTAATCTTTTTCCAAAGTAAAAACTGTGAATAACATGTTCTTGTTTAGAATAGTATCTCTCCAACCCAAACTCCTATGATAAAAACACAATTAATGAATGTCTATTAAGACAAATGTTTAATAAACTATAATTTTTTTTTAATTATCTGAATAACTGACCAACTGAGATGCAAAACATGCTAACAGGCATATTAGCATTGCACTCTTTGACTCTTCGAACTGCATAATACTTAAAGTTTTGTCTATTACTTTGATTATTGCTTGTAATAACGCTCCTTGTTGAATAGGGATTACATTTTCTGTGTGTTTTTTATGGTTATATTTAAGTAGATTTGAAGAAGCCAAACCCTATCCTACGTGAATTTAACAAAACTCAAATTACCATCCCACTTTTGACACCATTTGAAGAAGAACCATTTGAAATGTTCACAATCGATGCCATTTAAAAACAATTTTGCTGGGAATGCTCAATATTAACCAAGAAAAATGAGGAAGACTGACAATTGTAGGTTAAAGTGTACGTCTAATTTTACTTTTTGGTTAGTATCTCAATATCACTATTTTTTTTTTTTACATTTTGATGACCTTTTTAAGTCAATTTAATATGCTATGCCTTGATGATGTCTATTATTGGTAAACTAGAGGTTACATTTTCTGTTAATTGTCTTTATACTATGCTATTAAATGTGTCATAGACATTCCTACATGATTAAACGCACCACCGTTAAAGTTTATTTGTAGTGTTTTTAAAGACATCAAATCATGTCCTGTCTTCCTTTAAAAGTCAAAGTAAAAAAAGATGTATTTCTATATATTATGATCTACAGTCAATGATAGTTTTGGACCAGCATCTTGTTTCGTAACATGATAAAAGGCTTGTTGGCCGCCACGACTTTTGACAGTTTTCGTTGATGAAAGCAACACAACTCGCTACTGTCAGAGCAAGAAAAACACCAGACAATATATATTATCCTCCTCAACAGAAATCATGTCGTACTTCAAATGGCTCTCGAGGTGGTAAGACGTCAGGAAAAAAAAAAGAAGAATCATTGCATCTCAGGTTTTTATGAAAGAGAGGGCAAAGGTCAAGGCTGGATGAAAATACCTTGGTGTACTGCTGTAAAACGTATCTATCAGTACATTTCAGCTTCTTACAATTTTCCATGAAGCAAAAGAAAATGGATTTTAAAGATAAGATCAAAGCATCTATTAATCCTAAGATAATGGTTGAGTTTCTTTTAGGAAATATTTCTGTAAATTTGTATTTTTAAACATGTCATAGACATTCCTACACAATTGAACCTTTGTAGTGATTTGAACAAACATTAAATCCAGTCTATTTTTTGGTCAAAATGAATAAGAAGGTTCTTAAATATATATGTATATCTATAGTCAATTATAGTTTAGTTTGAATTGAGTCTTTACTTTTCCCCAACATTTCACAGCTTATAGAGTTCACACAACATCTTGAATCTTTGAATCCGTTCCATGAAAAAGAATTCCATCATCTGGAGTCTGACATCACGGCTGAAAACTGAACATTATTAATACGGCGCTCGTCACCTCATTAAAATTGATTTGAGATGTTTTAATGGCGCAGGAAGTCTTTCTGCTCCGGGTTTGTATGGAGTCGACTCTCGTGATGAACTGGTATTAAAAGCGAATTCTTCAGGCGTTCTCGAGATAAAGAGGGAGAAACAGATGCTCGGATTGTTGTGAGATGTAAAATAAAAAAAAGAAAGAAAAGAAAACGACTGTGACAACAGTCGTGATTCAAACGACAGGAACTCCAAATCACTTGCTTGTATTCTGCATTATGGATGAGAGCTACAAAGTCGGTGTGATGCAATACAGCAGGACATAATTATATAAAGATCACGATGACACTGTTTTTAACGTGAACAACTCTCGACAGTGGAGATTCTTCCAGATCAAAGGATGCGTTCTGAAAATAGACTCAAGTGAAACCTATTAAATAACTTATTCAAGTGTCGTACTGAGGTTTATCTAAATGTTCTGCTTAAGTCAGGTTTTATGGAATTGCGTGGTTTCGATCACCATCAGCAACATTTTTGACATTTTGTCCTCACGATGCAAATGAAGTTCCACATAACCTGTAGATAGAAAGTCAGTTTAGCATTTCAGTGTATGTTGTATCGATGAACTGAACCGCCACACTGTTATTCAACTTATTAGTTTTAATTTTATTCATTTATTCTGCATGCAGTCGTTTGTCTGCCAGAGTTGGGAAGTTTCCTCATAGCACGACACATCTTAGCAGGAAATAACTGAGTTAGTTATAAACCTGACTACAGGTCGATGGAAGGTAACTGGAGCTAAATCTAGCCCTTCTATAACACTTTATAAGTTATTCATTTATTAATGGATTGCAAAAATATGGCGATCACAACTTCCATAGCGCACTGCAACAAAGGCAATTAATAGTTTATATATTAAAGCTGCCATGTGTGACGTTAAACATGTTGTTTCTGGCGCCCTCCAGTGTCAGAAGAGTGTATCTGCTACGTCATACCCCTTAGAAGTCATATATGCCATGAGGATTTGTTAACTATACAACTATAAGTAAGTAAGTAAGTAATATTTATTTATATAGCGCTTTTCCAGACCAGGGTCACAAAGCGCTTTAACAATCAAAACAATACTCAAAAAAGTATATACTTTAAAGATCAAGATAATACTGAGAACAACACAGGAGTTCCAGAAAATCAAGGAAAAGCCTGAACAAATAGAAACGTCTTAAGATGTTTCTTAAAGGAGTCAGTAGACTCCATCAAGCGCAAAGAGAGAGGAAGATTGTTCCAAAGCTTAGGAGCAACAGCCTGAAAAGATTTCTCTCCTCTGGTCCTGAACCGTGTGCGTGGAACCATAAGTAGATTCTGATCCACAGACCTCAGAGCCCGAGCTGGGGTGTAAGGCTGGATCAGATCAGTGATGTAAGGAGGAGCCTGACCATGAATAGATCTGAAAGTAAGAACCAGAATTTTAAAGTTGATCCTGAAAGAAACTGGAAGCCAGTGAATAGTTTTAAGAATCGGGAAAATGCGAGTTCTTCTAATTGAGCGGGTTAGAATTCTTGCTGCAGAGTTCTGAATCAACTGCAGGCGAGACAGATCCTTCTTGTTAAGACATGAAAATAAACTGTTACAATAGTCCAGACGAGAAGAAACAAACGCATGGATTACAAGCTCCAGATCATGTTCCAACAACATTTTCCTAAGTTTGGATTGGTTTTAGGATTTGTCTTCCCGTCTAATTGAAAAAGTCTAAATACTTATAAAACGCTGTCTCTGACTCTGAGTTTTGTGGTCATAAATAGTAGCTAGATAGTTCTACAGTCATAGATAATGGAAAAAAGCTGGCAAGATGTACAATGAAACACTTTTTGTGTTAACCTTTTTCTACTAAACTAAAGAGGCGTAATTTTTTCAGCAAAAATATGAGCTCAAGCTGCAGCTATTTTTATTAACCACAGAAAGTGATACTACTTAATTATCTGTGGATCCAGATGGTGATTTCAAACATAGTCAATTGTAGTTATCTTTTGATGTGGATCTGTTTTATTTAATTGTTTCGCTCAATAGAAAAAAACCGAAGACAATTGACTTTTATGTTGTCGTATCTGGAGGCAAACGTTAACCAGCAACGAAATAAGCAACAAACGTATCCGGGTGATCCTGAACCCGTCCTGAAATATTGCCAATTATCGCCGCGTTAAATGGATTATCGATCCATACGTCTTCTTAATAGACCCAGCTCTCCATTTTAGAGAACCTTCCACCCCCCCCCCCCGACAGTGTCCATCAACCAAACAATACGGGATGTTCATAGTACAGCCTCCGTAGATTGAACTCGATGGGAAGCGAACGTCTCTGTGAAGAAATCATCTGGCAGACAAGTTTGTTCACTGGGCTGTGATGTGAGGGAAGATTAGAGGGGTGACCCTCACACATCATCGCCGCTGATCATTTGATTGCTCCTTCTCTTCGCCGCCTTCACGTCCCATGATTGTACACTTACCACATGTTTGTTCGGCTGGTGAGAGGGCAATTTGGGTGAATGCCGGCGCAGCACTACAATCAGCCACTTGTTAAAAAAAAAAAAAAAAAAAGAACAAGGAAGTAGATCATCTAAACTTGACGGCTGATTGCTTTTTTGAAAAGTCATTCATTTTTAAACTGTTTTTTTTTTTAAACGCAAAATCATCTGGTTTCATTGTTTGGTTACATGGTTTATACTGCAGTGGGTTCAAATATTACTGTGATAAGAGTTTTATTACATAAAAAGGATTTGATAAACAAGTTTTTAAGGCGGTTTGATTAAGTCAGGAAAGGTTTTTGCACAGTTTTTTTTAAAGAAAATATATGTTTTTTCTTTATTTTCTTCTTCTGTACTCAGTTTATACCTTATATGTCTCTGTATTCTTGCCATCGCGAGTTTGTCTGCAGATTTGTACCAGATATGAAAAAAAAAAAAAAAAATAGCATGTTTTTAATTTACTTTACCGAATAGGAAGGCAAAAGTTTCGGTACCAGTTGTAGAAACAATTCCGCTGTCCTAACAAACACATCCACCAGGGCACAAACAAACAATTTTATGCTGCACACAAAAAACAAGCCCAAACTTGCTGTTTGTGCGACAAGATCTCTCGCCTTTTCCCTTTTGGAAACTTCTGCTTCTTTTTCCATCTTCACTCATCGACCGTAAACTTCTCCCTAGTGATTTGTTTTTTCATTCTGAGTCTTGGCAAACATTCCTGCACCATCTCAGTCTTACCCGTTTCCTCTAGAGATGTTTTTTTTTTTTTTCCCTCTACCGAGACACAGATTTAATGTTGTCCGTTTGGTATATAATTGTATTTTTGGGGGGGTTTATTGCTCCAAGGGAAGTGGTTGGGCAATTGACAGTGGCTTAATCCGCCATTGTGAGGCGCTCTGGACATGTCGGACGGGAATGGGCCCTGGGGCCGAACGAGGACACACTGGTGCAGTTAGATATTCCCTAAGAACAGTTTAAACAGGTTTCTAGGGAGAGGGACTACGGCGACCACCATTAGACAGCTGACTCAACGACCCAAGCTCACTTCAGTGGAAAATTGGTGGAGAGTGTTCGCTACTGAACGAAGGAGAACATATTTTTGATTCAAGGAGACTGGGCTGGAATATTTGCTCAACTGGGAATGGAAAAAAAAATCTATTTTTGCCCCAAGTTGCTTAAAAATACAAAATAAAGCCGTTAGCAAAGAAAATCCAGTTACAGAAAGAAAGAAAAGTGATTATTTGACAAGTCGAATCCAGCCATCTGGATCAGAACCATTGTGAAATATCCAGGCAACAAGAAAGCTTAGTCTTAACAAGATTTGCAAAACAGCTTGACTCCTGAATATCAAGTAAACAAAACATTGTAACATGGTTTTCTCGAGTGCCTGTTTGTACGAGCCAACAAATGCCATATTTAAGCTTAAAAAAAACATTGATTTGATTTGGTTGATTTTCTTGATTTTGATCCCGGTACTAATTACTGGAATTCTGACCCGCTCTAGTAGAAGAACTCACATTTCTCTGTTCCTTAAAACTTTTCACTGGCTGCCAGTTTCTTTAAGGATCAATTTTCTGGTATTTTTTCTAAAATTCTGGTTCTTACTTTCAGATCTATTCATGGTCAGGCTCCTCCTTACATCAGTCAGTCTGGGTCTGATCCAGCCTTACACCCCAGCTCGGGCTCTGAGGTCTGTGGATCAGAATCTACTGATGGTTCCTGAACACAGTTCCAGACCAGAGGAGAGAAATCCTTCCAGACTGTTGCTCCTAAGCTTTGGAACAATCTTCCTCTCTCTCTGTGTTTGATGATCTACTGACTCCTTCAAGAAACATCTTAAGATATTTTTATTTGTAGAGGCTTTTCAGTGATTTTCTGAGACTCCTGTGTTGTTCTCAATGTTATCTTGACCTTTTCAGTATATATTTTTATATTGTATTGAGTATTGTTTTGATTGTTTAAGCGCTTTGTGACCCTGGTCTGGAAAAGAGCTCTATATATATTACTTATTTACTTATCCTTCACTGAAACGCTTTCCCTGGTTCCCCACCCTCGATTTTTCATCCACTTCCTTGTATGTCATCATAATGGCGTCACTTCCACAACCTGAACACAAGCGGACCCGTTTGACGGTGGCTAACGCTGATCCTCATTCCTCTTTGGCTCATCTTGTCCGAGTTCTATGATTTCTCTCTTTTAAGGAGTTTTGAAGACGCCCCACTCTTCCAGTCTCCGGGCAGTGTTCCAACATATGACAGCATCTCACACCGTCCCAAATATCTGGCACAAGCCCTCTCCGTGTGGGTGGTGAATATAACGGATACAATGATGAATAGTACTCCACTTGCACACAAATATAATGAAGGCAAGAAATGTTGCAAGAGCGCCCTCTATGGAGAGACTCTTTATGAGAAACCTTAGGACGCAAGTTGTCATCAGAAGACACTACCAGAGGTAGGACTGTTCTCTATACAATTGTGTTTTATATAAGTTAAAGCACATAATGACATTAAATGTTGTTATTTATTGTATTACAGTTATGTTTAGAGGTGCGCTGCGGAGGAACTACTTCCTGTCCTGAACGTTTACCTTATCTGTTTCATTTATTACTTGTAGTGTTATATGTATGTATGTATGTATTTTCTGTTTAAACTACTGTCTAACTGTCAGATGAAACCTAGCGTACCAGAGGAATGTGTAGACGTGCGCTGTGGGAAGAGCTACTTCCTGTCCTGAACGTTAATATTTTCATGTGCAGGTACATTTGTGTTTATTATCTGCTTCATTTATTACTTGTTATATGTATTTATTTTCTGTGTAAACTACTGTTTAACTGTCAGATGACACCTAGCGTACCAGAGGAATGTGTAGACGTGCGCTGTGGGAAGAACTACTTCCTGTCCTGAACGTTTATATTTCCGTGTGCAGGAATAAAGACATTCCAAAGACCATCTGGTGTCATCGATAAAGTGAACACAACGCATAGTTCAAACAGTATTTGAAGCAGTCGGTATCTGAAAAAGTGGCACATGGTTCTACAAACATCTCGCCAACGTCCTGATCTCGCTAGTGTGCGTTCCTGAATATTGTGGTATTTCTGATGTGGTTTAAAACCTATACAGTCGCTAACTTGTAAAGTAAGTGTCATCGGAGGAAACCTAGCGATGACTGCGAGGGTCCAAATGTAACATATTATATTCCGGGTCATCGACAAAGCTAGCTAGCTAAAAAGTCATGGTTAACAAACTTGATCTTCATGAAAAATCTATGTCCGTTATCGTTATTTATTCTTGAGTTTGTTTGCTGCAATGTTTAAATTATTTATCCATATCTTTTTTTAATATTAATATGATCTTGGATTAACAAGATAAAAAAAAGTAAAGTTGGACATTAACTTGTCTGACGCAGTGATTGGCTGCTGAAGGTTTGTGAATCCTTTTTGTGTTTTTTTTATAACTCGGTAGAAGTCACGCAAAAAAAGATGGCAAAGGAATTGACTATCAAACAGTGAGTGCCACCAAATGTTAGGCTTTTTAAAGCTTCATCATCCCATCACCAGTCAATCGCTCCAATAAATAGGCGCTAAAACTTCTAATTATTCATCCAAAGCTTCTATTGATTTGCGATTTTACAATTAGAGCCAAATTATTCACAGAAAACTGTTATCTTAAAAGGCCGTCAGGCATAATCTACTTTTCGTAAGAAAAAAACTGCCAAATAACGTTGGTTTAATCCTCCAGTTAATCTACTTTAAAATACGTGTTCAAATCTGTTAAATTGCTTTCCTGCCACTAAGAATTATTCAGAAAAATCTCATGCCCAAAACCTCAAAATAAACAAGCATATATGTTAGCGGAATTTTCGCCGCCGTGGACTTCGCCTCAGGTTTAGATTTTTCCCAAAGGAACCAATTAATGTTGATGTCTTGTGTTGCTCGACTGAAACAATGTCTTCCTGTGAGAGTTTAATCACAAATACAAAAGGTGCGAATCACATTCTAAAAATATCAGCTCGCTCACTAAGCGAATGACAATAAGACGTTCCTATCTTTGTTCATTCTCACCTGACAACACATTTCCTCCCACTTGTTCACACATTCACTGACAGGTTTGATTCATAAAAAACAGCTTCCTTTCACCTGGTTTACTCATAAACACCTGCCCACAGCGCAGAATTCTCATTAATTTTGACTCGAGAATTCCAACATTACGCAAACACACGAGTGAAGACTTGTTTTTCTTTTTTTAAGGGACGGATTGCTGTCAGCGAAGCATGAATTTTCATACTTAATTCGGACTCGACGTGCGAAATAATGACACGTTAATGATGGCTGGTTCACTTTTGCCAGCACTGAGACTGGCACCTGAGAGTGTCGGCGCTCCACGTTTGACAGCAAAGCCATTTTAATCAAACTCTTTCTGAGGCCGAGATTTACATTTTAATGCTGATGCCGACTTTTGAGTGAGATTTATTTAATAATCAGGACAATGTACGGCAGTGAACAGTATATAATGGTGTTGAATAAACTAAAAAAGAAAAAAAAGGTGAGAATGGTGGCAGATGGTTTCTACGGAAATGTGCTGATCGTTGGTCCGCTGCCATTTCATGCAGTCAGCCAGTGAACCAAGACTTGCTTAACTTTCTTTATATTACCTTAAATATATATTTTATTTAGGTATTTAAATTTACATGTTATTTTATGTTTTAAAAAGCATCTTGTTTGATGAAATTATGAGCAATACAAGTGTTAATAGTGTCCTGACATGGATTTACACCATGTTGCATTGATTTACATTAATTTACCATTGATTCTTCGTGTCAATTGAACTGAATAACTTATGCTAATGTTTCCCAATAAAGGTTATTAAAGGTCTTCAAATGTGGCTCTCCTCACCGCCCCATTGGTTTTACAGGCTAGTCACAGCATACCGAGCATTTTAGAACACTTCATTTATTCATTCATGCCTTGTTTTCATTACCTCAGTCTGTCTTTTAGCATAATCACTTAGAACTTTATGAATATATAAATTAAGAGTATACTTTATATGTCTATGTGTATATGAAAGAATAAGGAACAGATTATTTATTTTTTTGGTGGTATTCTGGAGTTCCACCTGGATCTAGGAATATTTTGAAGGATCACTTTTTGTGAAAATGACCAAAAAATAAGAGACATAAAGACATAAATGTAGATTTAAAATCAACAATGTTTTAGGTTTTCTAAAGAAAGGGCTCTGGGCAAAGTGTGGCTCATTCATTACTTATTTACCTCTTTATAGCATATAATTATATGTATATGTTATTGTAATAATATCAAAATGTCTGTAGGTGTATTTGTTATCTTTAAATGAAAACTAAACAATTTACATTTAAATACTTACTTTAGTTTTCCTTTGTTATGTTTTTCATCCCTTCCTTTGTATGGCTATACATGTCATTCATTGTGACCCGCTTAAGAAACGTAGTTGCCTACGCCGTCTATCGAAGATAGCGTGGAAGCAGCAGTTTTTTTCTGGCCAACAGCCTATCAGGAATGAGCTTTAAGGAAATTACTTGCTGAAATGGATGTCTTTGCCTTCTGGGTGTTTTTCTGGGCATTTAAATTTTAAAGAACTTGGCCTTACGTATTCCTTCAAACTGCTTTTGGAGAGCAGCACACACGCTTGGCCCGCGTCTAAATCAATGAGTACCTCCCTGGCTACCTTTTTATACACACTTTTGACTAATAAAGATTACTTGAAAGTATGTTAAACATTTCCCAGTCCCTTTAGCAAGGCTTCAGAAATGTCAGGTTACAGGCTAAAAAAAGGCAAAATAGGTAAATAGCGTCGAATCCATTATTTTGAGGATGTATTTTAGTCTTTGTACCATTAATCATATCATTTATAACTGTAAGTTATGACCGTGAGTGACGACAATAGATGACTGAGTAGTTTGGCAACATTATATCAGTTTAAAAGAAGACTTATTGTGGTGATTCTGGCGTTTTTTTTTGCTTCACACACACCGAACAATAGAAGCATATGAAGGCGAGCTGTGACAGACTGGTTTTGTTTCAACGGCTTTAATTGGTTCTCATGCTCTGTGTATTCATCACGTAGCCCAGGTGCCTGCAGATACTCTGCCATGGTGTTTTGCATCCCGGCATCTAATTACTTTGCGGTGAAGACCGCGAGGAAGAGACAGAGCGATGTTCAATATGCCTTACTTCGCCATTTTGTGACACTTGTTCAGGGGAGGAAGGGAAGAAAAAAGGCCTTTGTCTCGCACTAGACAGCCAGCAGGTGGCTGAGGAAATGACACAAATGTTTCTGGCATCGGAGATTTTTTTTTTTTTTCTTTGCTCTCCTAAATTAACAATTACTCATTCACAGCCTTCTGTGGATCTATTCATCTTCCAGTCCATGCACTGTGGGAACAATGGCTTGTTACTTATGATGACTTTAGATTTACAAGACGTTGCGTTGTGTTTAATTCATAATTCACGGGAAGTGTAAATGATACAAGCTGCGGTGTTCAACCCAATGTTTCAAAACATCCCTCCATCTTGTCCCATCAGTTCACCTCGGGTTTATATCTACCAGCACGGTTGCTCCTCTTAGTAGATTAATGAGATGGTTCACCCAAAATGTAAACTTCATTTTCTAGTCACCCTCATATTGACTAAGTGTAGGGATTATTACTAACCTACTAACATGCTGCACAGACAGAAAACACTTCAATTTACCCGGAGTGCTTTCTTTCTGTGTAGTATGTTAGACTTTTAACTTCTACAACAGTTTAAAATGTTACTTTTTATAATATTTTCTCCAAACAATTCCTCATGTCGAGGCTTAAATACAAGATGGACGTTAGAGGCGAGTAGTACGGAGGTATTTGGATGTTTTTAAGTTTGTCTTTTTGAACGAAGATGAAGATGAAGACGAAGACGAAGACAACTGAGCTCCAGTCACTACATTAGCATGGACTTACATTTGTACCTATAACTCCTTATTCGACATGAGGGTATGTAGAAAAAGGAGTGAATTTTGGGTGAAGTATCGCTTTCATTGAGCAGACCTTAAAGTCTAATTTTAACGTGGACCACATCAGTGGCTTTATATCAATTCTAAATTCTAAGTGTTGCTAAGGCTAACAACTGGAGATAAGGCTGGAGATATATTTGTATACAGGTATATACACATACGAAATGTTGTTTAACGTGACACTGATGGACTGAAACCTGTGCACGAACATCCAAAGACTGGAATTGTTTGCTTTTTCAGTCATTCTTTTGCTCATAGGCTTTTGTTTTTGTCTCTGCAAACTTGTCATTTTAAGTTGTTTTTTTTATTTGCAGTTGCTTTCAATATATAACCATTCAACTCCTACGATAGTGGAACTCTAGAATCTCCCTGTCTCTGTCAACCCCTTTGCTTTATCTCTTCTTACACTACCTATCAGTCTCAAAAGAATGCCGTTCTGCTCGAGGTTTCTGCCTGTTTAAAAACCTTTTCCTTGCCAATCTGCCAAACGTTTGCTCATTCCCTTTTTATCTTTCTCACACATTGTTATTCAAACTGTAAAGTGACTTGAGATAACTCTTATACTCTTAATAAAATCAACTAAAACGGAACACCTCTGAGAATCAACCATTAATCTGAAGAGAAATGTTCATACATAGCAAAATAAAACTTAACATATATACTTTAAATGCACCAGGACAGAGCATCACTCTGCCAAGGATCTCATTTATTATTATTAAGACAACACAAAATATCCCAAACCTTCCTTGATCTACACGGTAATCCAGAACTAAATGAACAAATTCAACCATATATTACCCTTTTTTGGTAACAAACAGTCATAGAAACATCCTTTATGGAGGAAATAAACACAAACAAATAACATTTTATTAATAAAGAGGTGCAAACGGACAAATATTCTTAGGGATTCTGCTTCATATCTTTTTTTTTTAACTAGTACAGCTACTTAATTCACATTCTTTTTGGTCTTTTAAGTCAAAAAAGTATTTTTGGGCATAGATATTAGGACTCAAATGTTTGAATTCAGTGCATGTTTCTTCTCAAACCATGTCTAAAGGTTGAATTATTTGACCTTTAACGATTGTTAATAGATTCATAATGATGATTTATTTGACTTTGTTATTTTCTTAAAGAAGGATTATAGAGTGCTTTTTTACTTTATTGATATTCCTTCCATGTGTTCATCTCCTCCGTCAGCCAATCGACTACCTGTTGGCAACTTCATGAAAGAGCTGAAAAAATACATGTCTCAACATTTTTTCTTCATAATTTCCATATTACTGTGAATTCTATTATCCACGTGAGCCAAAAATATTCTACTCCCCTTTCCCTTGTTCCTCCACTATTACTTCGCTCCTGTTATCGATTTTCATAATCTCATAACTGCTTACTCACGTTCAACCCTGCGTTTGATCACCACCTTCAACATGAACGATAATTTTATCTTGAATACAATTAACGTATTCTCTCTTCAGAGTAACGTCACGAGAGAAAACTAAAAAAAAAAAAAATCCATTCAGAGATGTTTGTAGAGCACTTTTCTTCCTCTTTGCTTTAAGCTTCTATTTGACAATATAAGTTCAGCCCCAGCAGAGAAAATCACACCAACAAATATTCCATCATCAAACCGACTGTTTGTAGGAGTTGTGAGAGAACAAAAAAAGAACATTTCTGTGTGAAACATTTTCTTTTAGCTACCGAAACCTCACCTTAGTACACATTTTTAATCCAAAAAAGGCCAGAGGGGCCAACATCGATAGATCCTCCGACATGAACTCATAGTAAACGCACAAAAGCTCCTGATTCAAGGGGGTGCTCAAGCTTTTATGCATGTTGTACACTCACCAATGAGCCGCACCTATGTTTATATATTTATATATATATATATCTATATGTCAATGTGCCTCTGGCTGCGGTTGTATTTTGAGCCTTATCTACAAGTTACAGCCTTATTAGATATTGAAAAGTCACAGCATCTGCAGCTCCTGAATGTTAATTCTCTGTCATTTCCTCCCACTATCTGTTGTCTGTAGGCAGAACTCTTGTCAGCATCATTGATGTCCTTCAACACAGGGACTCCACACTGGACTTTTAGCCAATACAGTGAAGATTTGATTTGATTGGTTCCATCCTAGTCAATACGAAACAACAGATTGGTTGACGATGGCGACCACAGGAACCAACGGAGGATATACGACGTCTGATGCGAGTGTGTAGCCGCACACTAGCTGTGCTTCTGGGAGGGGGGGGGGGGTGCTCTATAGTTACGGTCGTCGACGGAGTCGTAACTGTTGCGTCGTAAATAACGCGCGTATCTCCGGGAGACTTGCTCACATAAAGAGTTGTAAAAGTCATTTTGTCACAACCTTTTGTCCCGGGTGAGATCACTACTTCGGGTTTCACGATGTAACGACCCCTGTGATTTTTTTACATTTATAATGCGGTTTTTTGATGCAATCTTATTTTGCAGCATAGTAAGCCCACCACTAGGGGGCCACCAATACTTCATACTTCTTCGAATTGTTGGATTTAACTAAGTTGTATCGGTTAGATCAAGCCACTCTGGTTGTAAGGGTACTTTTTGGTAGCACATTTATACAGTAGTTTTTTTATTATTTAATGTCATTGTACTTATAGCTGTTTACATCTCGTTCTAATGCAATAAACCTACAGATGTTGTGTTCATGCAGCCCTACGTTGTACCTTAAAAATGTTAACAGTATAATCAAAATGATAGCTTTAAGAGACCAAGAAGTCATTGTCGTAAGTATCTTAATAACCCTTATATAGGTTCAAGCTTATTTTTTATTATTAGTTTTCCTACTTCAGAATCAGCAGTGTCACATGGTGTCACAATGTATTCTAAAGAATAAAAAGTAAAATCTGGTTTATCCGACATGAGATTTGTTCCGTAGATTTCACTTGATATTCTTTCTCCCTTCAAAACCTCATTGATATTCACCCTCGAAGTTGAAAACAGTCCATTCATCTTTTTTAATCAAACAGGTGTGTGTCACACAGGCCACCAGAGAGTAAGAAAAAATATTATTAAAAAAAAAAAAATCTCTCACTAGGTACAAAAAGAAGAAGGAAAACTGCCACGTTAACATGGCGGAATGATCAAACCGACATATGCCCCCGTCGTGGTTTGCACCATATGTTTCACAGCTCCGGTCGCTTTGATTAACACTGTTAACCGGGTAGCAACTGTTTTAACTTCTGGAGTCGGAGTTTTAGTCACATGGAGCTGAACGCATCAGCAGATTTTGAATATGGGTGGAATTATTTTCAGATGGCACACAGATACTTAAGCTCTATAACATGTTTGTTTTAAATGGATCCATTTGACTTGAAAGAACCTTTTCTCGAAACAGATTATTTTTGAAGTGATACACGTTTCTGTTTGATTGTTTTAGTTTGGACTGTCAGGGCTACTGTAGCTTTGCTATAATGTCCATATTTAAGAATCTATTTCACAATTATTACACCAGATTAATGTTAGACTAGCTGTGTCTACCTCATCATACAAGGGTCCAAAATATTAAATTAGTCTACGTTTTTGGCCCCACAAGATTTACCCTAAGGGAGTCTTTTCATATTGTCTTTTATTTTTTTGAGGTTAAATCCATCTTAACTATCTCTGTGTTTCTCCTCTTCCTAAAATAAGAATGACTGTGAGGGAAAGTCTGGGCCTCTTTATTTTGGCTGCTGCCCCCACAATCCAACCGCGGATTGTCAAGACCCTGACAGATGGATTTAATATAAAGAAAACCTGTAATATTTTCTAAAAAAATGTAAGTCAAATATTATTTGACTTAATACCAGATTATCAATAGAGAATACATGGATTGTCAAATTTAATCCATCAAGATACATTGTTGACAAGAGCAATCGGCATATTATGGGCTAGAACCGCTGGAATAAGCGGCTGGCGGATGGAAAAGTGGGATGTTCCACCTGTTTAAGCTGAATTTTCTGAGACATTTTAAGGGAAATACACTTCAAGACTCTTCACTGTAAACTGCTTTTGCAATGACAGCTTGGTTTACCCTGAAATGTTGACTCTGACTTACAGTTTTTGAAAGGTTCTTGACATTTCTTTTGCAGTATTTTGGCAGATAATACTGTAAGTAATGGTGACGTCCATACATGTACCGGTCACTGAGGGTGCGCTTCATTCTGCGAGGTGCTAATTTTCGTGACTAAACTGTCAGTAAGATTGTGAGTTGGCTCTTTTCACTTGAGAAGATTCATATCAGAGCAGAGCTGCGAGGAAGAATTTGAGACGCTTTCTGTTCGGGACGCCCACAGCTTGTGGGAAAACCCGTAATGCCAACTGCCATTTCCATTTAGAAAGGGGTTTGTCACATTTCCAAAAAAAAGGGGGGAAAAAAAAAAACAAGCCTCGCTTGTCCCCTCAGGATATCTGTCTCTCCCAAACAGCAATTTATATCGAACAGGGCAGCCTCGTCTCCTCCACACCTCGCCGTCACCGAGAGCTGTAATTCTCTCTCAGTATCCACGGCACGATCTCTCCCTCACTCTCCTCCACAAAGAAACCAAGCCAAAGCAACTTGCATACAAAATAGCTGACTCAATCATCCGGCTGTATAATCAAGATAAGGCAGACGGGAAGACGGTTAATGCTTGGGCAGGATGTTTTCAAGCACACCTGAAAAGTTAGCAGACCAATCACACCTGCACACATGTTTGCACGTGTTGAATGAAAAATGCTTCGACAAGTGATTTATTTTTCGAACATTTCCCGACTGAGTCTGCATTTTTTTTTTTTTTTTTTTTTTTTTTTTTACGAAGCTTGGCTTTGCTTCAAACCTCTTTTTTTTTTTTTTTTACTTTTGCCCACACACTTTTCTTGCCAGACATCTGTGTGAAACACTTCACCGCCGCTCCTTTAGAATCCAACCCTCTGCTGACTGCACTAAAAAAATCAATTCACATCAACATTTCTGTCAAATAAATCTCCAGCGTGCGCGCCGTTGTTATGCATTTCCAAGACAGATGGCAGACGCAGAAAATCCTCGCGCTTATCTCCAACCACTGATATTGGCTCGGTGCTGATCATGTCATATCTGTGTAGTGAATCGGTCATGTATGTTGTTAAGGGGAAGTAACATGAAGCTTATATGGATTTTTAAAAAAGTACTCCATGCAGTTGAAGTGCTTGATATAAAGTTCCATGGAGCTGTCCGTGGTGCTGAATCCACTCATCGGAATGGTTTTGTACTTTAAGCGCAAAACAAATGCGCTTAAAAAGGTGAAAATAGCGGATGAAATTGCGGATGAAGTGAAGCTGCGTGTGTCGTACTATAACAGTTGCGTTTAAAGACCGTACGAATTAAAAGATAGTAGAAGTGAAGCGGCTTACCTGGATCTGGAGAGTCTATGCGAAGCGTTGGTTTGAAAAAAAACAAAAAAAAACACGAGTGGAATGTCTGATACAAAAGAATTAAAAGAAGAAGGGAAAAAAAAAAGATCCAGATATTCGTTGAGTGAAAGCTGACGGCGTCAGAGATCCATCTAGTCTTATTTATTCTGATTCAAACGTGTCTGTGATTCCTTCTCTGTCGAGACCCGGAGTTCTTTCTTTCCGCTCTCTCTTCTGTCGCCGAACTGACAGCTCCGTTCAAACAGAACCGGAGGAGGAGGAGGAGGAAGAGGAGGAAGATGAGAAGGAGGAGGAGGAGGAGGAGGAGGAGGAGAAGGAGGACCGAGTCTGGCGAGGTACCAGAACCGGCACCGAGAGCCTCGCGACAACAAGCATGTGCACGTTCCGAGTCCAGCCGGAGCAACTTTTAAATCTCCTAACAGGATTGTTCGCAGCCGAGAGGCTATAAATGGACGCGTGCGAGGTTCGGAACAAAGTCCTTCTGCTCCGGTGACACACACTTGTTTTGTGTACATGACACGCCGCGTCACGTGTTGTGCACGCAAGTTTAGACGCGCGGGGGGGAATGACTAGAACGTTAATACAAACAAATAAAGATGGGAGAAAAACGTCGTCACGGTGGTGGAAGTAACTTTAACTCTGGAAATTTTTTTTTGTTAAATTAAAGTGTTGCAACTATTCTCATTACCTTTGATATTTTTAAATAGATTCAATTATTTAGAAAAACATAATACCATAATAACTTGAATTTAAATATTTCAATAATAAGTTAATAATGTTCTTTACATGAAACCAACATCAGTCATTTAAAAATGGCAAAGTGTGTTACATTACATATAAAACACGATGCATTCCATTGACTAAATCGAAAGAGATGCTAATAAATTGAGGTAAATCACTTAAAAAGAAAGAAATTAATCTAGTTAAGAGTTAAAAGGCAACAACACCAAAAAGCTGGTCTTTAAAAGAGTTTTTAAAAAGAGATTTGAAAGATGATACAGACTGTCAGCCAGTCTTATCTACTGTCACAGTTTAAATTGTATATAAATGAAGTTCCAAATATCTGAATGTCTTACTAAGTATACTTATCAACATAAAAAGTGTATGTATTTTTCGGTATGTTGTCTTTAATTAAATTTAATAATTATGCTGTAAAAAGTACCCTGGATTGTTAATAAATGATTTGATCTTCATTGTCATGGATCTGAACCAAGCTACCTCGGATGAAAGGCAGGGGGCACCCTCGACAGGTGGCAAAGAAAAATACACTTTTAAATAATAAAAGTTATTTTTATAAGCTGTTTAATTATTTCGTGACGAATCAATTATTTGTTAAAATACTGAAGTTAGGAATGCCACTAGAAAAGGCACAGCTGTGGTTCATACCTCTGCCAAGGAGCTTTACTATCTTCAGTAATAAAAAAAAATCTATTTAGTAAAACTTTTTTTAGACAAGAATATGTTGGAAAAAATGCACATCATGCCTGGGAATCGAACCAACAGTGACATTGGCTTGAAAGTTTTCCTCAGATCTGAAAATTATGACGATATAAATTGCAGTTTTTTTGGGTGTGCGAAATCAAAAATGGTTAGAGGCCATACAAGTGAGTTATACAATCTTTAAAGCCATCTTCACACCAGATGAAACTACATGAAAGTTGTTTTAAAACATGTGTTTTTGATTGATATTTAATGATGGATAAACATTGCAAATGCCTCCCTTGTTATATCAATAACTTCTTTAGATTAATTTGGTGGATATTGGATCTTATTTCGTGTTAACCCTCGTGTTGTCTCAGGCCCAAAGACGACATAAAACAAGGGTTAAAAACAGAGACTTGGATTGTATTCTCCACTTAATAAAAGAGTGTAAAATGGTGATGATATTGGCTCGTTGTTTTTTTTTATTTACATTCCCCTGATCCTTTCTGGTCTCAATCCTGGCTTGTGTGCCAGACAGAGAGCAGCGGTTCAAAGCAGCGGTCCCCCCCTGACAAATATAAAACTGCCACAGTGCCATGGTGTTGGTCAGTAATTTGCAGGGTTAAACAGAGGGGAGGGGCCTGGAGGCCCGGGGGGGGGGGGGCGTCTATTGAAGCAGCCCACTAAGAGGTCAAGCCGTGGTCCCCCTGATGGTTAATCAATGGCAATGATAAATGATTGAATACAAGAACCTGCTGAATGCACGTTTGCATCCAGATGAATGTGCTGAAGGACGGATGGAAGGAATCGTCACCGCCAAACAATCTCGCAGGATCAGGGGCGACGGGTGGGACGGGGGGCGGGGGGGGGACAAGAGAAAACACCTCAGGACTTGCAAAGAGAATTACATCCCTGTGAACGCTCACTTTAATTTATGGTGAGTGCAGCCTCATGTCCTCCGTGATGACGTAGTCCGACCTGAGCGAGTCTGGGAGCGTCAGCCAGGCTGCAGATGCTCTTCTGTGCGATGAGGGGGTGGGGGGCTGGAGGGTAAGAGAGGGGGGGGACGGGGACTTGGCAGAGGCGTCTCATTGCATTGCTGCAGTCGCATTAAAGCGGTGAAATGTTGGACATGGACAGGCCAGGCCTTGGAAGTCAAAGCACAGCAGAATGACAGACACCCTCTTTTATTCTACCTTATGTCACCGCGGCCCGGGCGTAAACAAGACCCATGACCCCTCTCTGACCCCGGGAGGATGAGGAGGGGTAGGATTCATGACACCCATTAAAAAAACTAGATTTACATTTTCATCTTTAAAAAAATTTAATAAATAGACTCATAATCCGTTCAGACCGTTGGCAAAAAAAAAAAAAAGTGGTTTTAATCCACTTTGCGATGCATCATTAAGTAAATATGATTTGTTGGAATCAATATGAATCTTTTTGACATTGAGCCAGTTTTTATAGCATCACTGTTTTCCTAGAGATAGAGAAGATGGTGAAGAGAAAAGATCTTTTTTTCTAACCTCCTGTATTTTTATAAAACTCACAGGTCGTGGATGCAACTATAGGAAGCGAAGTATGGGTCATTGGTAGCACATGATATGCACAATAGGTCAGAGATGAACACACAAAAGAGAATTTTCAGTAAAGAAAAATAATTTTAAAATCTCCTTTAATAGCTAAAACACTTTGGAAGCAAATACCTCTGCCAAGCAGCTCATTTCCATTTCCATCATATTTCCACTAAACAGTTATTATTTCTCTTCTTTAATTTTAACAATGGATTCAAGGGAAAAAACAATACTTGTTTTAGCTAAAATACTCTCAGCCAGACTGGGAATTGAACCTGCATGTAAGGGTTCTTGCGACTCTTTAGCCATTTTGCTACATTTGGAATTCGTTTTTTTCTAGCTATCAAAATGATAACAATGTCATCTGTCGATCCCATTATATCATGTTAATTGTATTGCAAATGTGTTTGGCAAACATTGAAAACTGGGAGAAAATTTGAAATTTGTTTGTTAGATTGTAAATGTGAATCCGAAATTGCTACTCAGTTTGTTGATTGTAAATATGTACCACAAATTACAAATATGTTTGTTGATTGTAAATATGTAACACAAATTACAAATATGTTTGTTGATTGTAAATATGTACCACAAATTGAAAATATGTTTGTTGATTGTAAATATGTACCATAGATTGCAAATATGTTTGTTGATTGTAAATATGTACCACAAATTACAAATATGTTTGTTGATTGTAAATATGTAACACAAATTACAAATATGTTTGTTGATTGTAAATATGTAACACAAATTACAAATATGTTTGTTGATTGTAAATATGTACCACAAATTGAAAATATGTTTGTTGATTGTAAATATGTACCATAGATTGCAAATATGTTTGTTGATTGTAAATATGTACCACAAATTGAAAATATATTTGTTGATTGTAAATATGTACCATAGATTGCAAATATGTTTGTTGATTGTAAATATGTACCACAAATTACAAATATGTTTGTTGATTGTAAATATGTAACACAAATTACAAATATGTTTGTTGATTGTAAATATGTAACACAAATTACAAATATGTTTGTTGATTGTAAATATGTACCACAAATTGAAAATATGTTTGTTGATTGTAAATATGTACCACAAATTGCAAATATGTTTGTTGATTGTAAATATGTAGCACACATTGAAAATATGTTTGTTGATTGTAAATATGTAGCACACATTGAAAATATGTTTGTTGATTGTAAATATGTAACACGAATTGAAAATATGTTTGTTGATTGTAAATATGTACCATAGATTGCAAATATGTTTGTTGATTGCAAATATGTACCACAGATTCCAAATATGTTTGTTGATTGCAAATATGTACCACAAATTGCAAATATGTTTGTTGATTGTAAATATTTACCACAGATTGCAAATATGTTTGTTGATATTAAATATGTACCACAGATTGCAAATATGTATGTTGATTGTAAATATGTACCACAAATTCCAAATATGTTTGTTGATTGTAAATGTATACCACAAATTGCAAATATGTTTGTTGATTCTAAATATGTACCACACATTGCAAATATGTATGTTGATTGTAAATATGTACCACAAATTCCAAATATGTTTGTTGATTGTAAATGTATACCACAAATTGCAAATATGTTTGTTGATTCTAAATATGTACCACACATTGCAAATATGTATGTTGATTGTAAATATGTACCACAAATTCCAAATATGTTTGTTGATTGTAAATATGTACCACAAATTGAAAATATGTTTGTTGATTCTAAATGTTTACCACAAATTGAAAATATGTATTTGAATTGTAAATGTGCATCTTGAATTATGTACCACAAATTGCAAATGTACATCATATGTTGCTTTTCCCATTTTGGTAATTTCCTGAAATGTTGATTGATTCCTTTGTTTCTGTTTTCTTTTGCTAACGGACAAATTTGCAAAAACACGTTTGCTGAGCAGCATTAAAAGATCAGAATCAGAAGCAGCTTCATTGCCAGTAATTTACGGTGAAGTGGAAAAAGTGAGTCAATCACAGCGGCTGCCATGACGGCGGCACCAATCAGTAAATGGACAAAATAGTTAAATGCAGATTTTATGTCAGATCGGTGAGAATCAAAAAGCATTTTAAAGGCAGCGCTGGCGACCGGTGAACATCTTTGAAGCAAAAAGCAAGACTATTTGAGTATATCCCCTTCACCGAGCAAAACAACATAATGCCTCTGTTTAAAAAGAAATCTAACACGCTAAACTTTGCTGTGAAAATACATCCATATTCCTGTGAGACAGCCCGAGGGGGAAAAGCCCTTATTTTCAAACGCGTTTTGTTTATTTTTCATTAAGATGCTACACGGAAAACGCTGGCACAGAAGGCTGGTCTTGATGAGCTTCGAGATGTGAAGAGACACAGCCGGATGAATTTACCTTCAGGCGCTGACGGTCACACTAATGTATGTATCCAGGTACGAGCGCTGACCCCTGGTGGACACCTCTGTCTCCGTTCATACGCCGCTAATGATTTGTTCCCAGATGCTGCTGTGAAAACAAATAGCTTCTCTTTACATCACGACAAATACGAATAATATTGTCAGATTTTAATGATGATCATAAATGCGATTTATTGTATGATTAAATAGCTAACATCTTGTTTTGCACTAATTGTGTTTGTTACATATGTGTGTTTTTGTGAAGGTCATACAGTGACGTGTCGTACAGTGAAAGAAAACAAAGCTATACAATAAATAAATGTGTATAAAGGGCGAGTGGGTCATAAAAACAAGTGAGATATTTCTCATTTAAACGCTGCTTGACAGTAAAAGTCTTGCGGCTTTTAGGACGTAAATCTGTCGCGGGTGTAAAGCATCAGCATTTTAACGCTCGATGGCCTCTTAGTGTCCCAGTCGTCATGATGACAAGTTTAAAAACTCATCAAACGTTTGTTCATTTACCTTCATATCGTGTTTGTCGACTTAATGTTGCCATGGTAACTGAAGAGGTTTGAAACCAACTTTTGAGTTTAAGTCTGACCTTCCATCCATCCACCCATGTATTTAGCCATCCGTCCGTCCGTCCGTCCGTCCGTCCATCCATCCATCCATCCATCCATCCATCCATCCATCCATCCATCCATCCATCCATCCATCCATCCATCCATCCATCCATCCATCCATCCATCCATCCATCCATCCATCCATCCATCCATCCATCCATCCATCCATCCATCCATCCATCCATCCATCCATCTATACCATCTATACCATCTATCCATATATCCATCCATCCAGCCATGCATTCACTGAAAGATAAATGAATCCAACTATTTACATCTGTCAATGGTCAAGAGATAACTTAACCCATGTACATCTACACCTGTCATCCATCCATCCATCCATCCATCCATCCATACCTGTCAGACATCCATGCTTCCATCCATCTGTAACTTTCAACCATCCATACATCAATCCATCCATCCACTGAGAGATGAATCAATCCATCCATATATACTTGTCATTCATCATTCCGTCCATCCTTCTGTTCGTCTATCATCCATCTGCCCTCCATCCATCCATCAATGCATCCATCCATCCATCTGTCTATCCACGTGTCATTTTGTACTTGCTCTCTGTCCATTTTATTTGATGTTAACGTTTGATTAACAACTTGTAAAGCCAGTGTTGGACCAGAACCAGACAATATAATAAAAGAGTTGACCCTCTATGAATCAGCCAGTCACTCAGTGCTTTGGCATTTTTGTAGCTTTTGTATTCAAAACACCTTGACTTTGAAACAGTCCGAATTTACGACTCAAACTGAATTAAACTTCACTTTTGAAAAAAACATTTTCACAGATGCGCAGTCTTGTAGAGTCATTGTCATTTTTTTTTTCTTCTTCATGATTCTTCCTTCATGTCCCCCAATTTAATTGAGTTAATTCGTATTGCATCTCAATGAGCTCTCATTGTGAAGTCACATCAGGAATTTGCTAATGATTGCAGAGCTATAAAAAGGCAGGAGGGCGGAGACTAGTGCAGTAAAGTATAGTATGTCATATCGGCTGGAGAGGTGTGTGGAATGATAAGCTAGGAAGTGACAGTCTTTGGTCCTGGGGATTATCCAACTTTGGTGTAACAAACACTACATTTACTCATCGTCCCAGTTTTATCAGTGTCAGATAAAAGAGGATGACTTTATATTGATTCAGAATTATTACGTAAACACCTTCTCTTCCTGGCTCTCGAGGGTCGTGGCTAACTGGAGCTAATCCCAGACCCATCGTCACACAACCACACGGTCTCTGACAAACACTGACACCTTTGTATTGTTAAGACCTGCCAATCAACATGACCATAGTTGTTTTTTTTGGGGGGGTGGGGGGGGGGGGGTTCTGGATATTCAACTTTCACTAAAACTTTTGGTTGTGAGGCTGAACTACGATTGGAGTTTCAAAAGTGCTCAGAGACAGAGGCTAAAGTATGTCTCGGGACAAATACAGCCCTTTAACTATGTTTATTTAATTCTACAAGCCTTTTTTTATGTTGTAGAAAATTAGAAAAAACGATTGACATATTTTTCTGATTTTATGTTGCAATTCCTTTTAGTCATTTTTATGAATCACTGCGGTATCACACATTTTATTTTAATTTTTCTTCTTTATTTAGTGTATGTCCCTTTACGTCACATACTGAGTAATCCTTAAAACATTATTTATAAATATATATATATATAAATATATCATGGTTTGACAGCCTAACCCTTATGATAGCTCAGGGTCAAAGTGACCCAAAAGACCTCCACCACTGCATATGTAAGGTAAGGTAAGGTAAAATGAAGTTTTACCTTACCTTACCTTACCTTACCTTGACCCAGAGACAACACAGGGATTACCACAAGGGGTGTTTTCGGACCACCGGGTCACCTTGACCCTTATAATTCAAGAGTTAAAGATATCATATTATATAACGTGCCTTACTTTAAAACACATATTCGTCCACCTCTATGCTAAAATGTAAGATACGACCCAAGTCTCTAGGCTTTAAAATAATTCTCAGCATCATTTGACAGCTTTAACAGTAGCAATAGAAGTCGAAACATTCAGTTTAGTTTAGAGTATTTCAGTGTTTTATGCTAAAATAAATAGATGATCTTCCTTCATACACAACGACAATACATGCCTCCCTTTTTATATCTGATATATTAATTTACTTTAAGCTGTGCTTTATGTTCAAAGTATTGAATTTCATTTGCAATAAACTACATGATATCTTGATTTACCTCTTGAACGCCACGTGGCAGACCGAGGATTTCAGTATGACTCAGTTCTAAGTCCTCCTAAGAAAGAAAGATTTAAAGAAAAGTCCTTGATAGACGACCCCATAAAATACAACTGAAACTCTTTTGTTTCACCTCAAAGCACCTTCTCTTATCTCACCTTTCATTTGATTTTATTCCATCATCATCATCATCATGTTTTTTAAATTTAAGGTACTTTTTTCAGATTAAATCTAAATTATAAATTTGGTATTATGAGGTTTAATTGCTAAAAAAAAAAACGGGTTAGAATGTCAAACCCTAAATATCCCATGGTGTAGTTCACAACAGACATTGGAGGTAATCTTGCTTTTGGTTCACTTTTATGCCTATTATGGGGTAATTAATTGTCAAACTAAATCCGTCCCCCCCGGTGACCTGACACATCTGCTCTCAAAGATCAAACTAAATAATTTGATGACCAAATTGCAATAGAGAACACAAGCCTGTTAAGCGTTTAAAATTAAATAACCCATAAAGATCTTATCATTTATTTAACATTGCGTTTTATTATATTGCAGCAGGAAATTAAATTTTATATTATGGAGTCTTGCAATGAGATTTATACGATTACGAGTAGAATAACACGATTGTAAATGTTTGTAGGGACGGAGGGAAGAGCTGCTTTTATTATCATCGCTTCTAAACATGGAGGAAGAAACTGTAAACAAGGCTTGGAGGGAAATTATGGCGAGAATGAGATTTTATTTTCTAACATTGCCACATAAACTGTGTAAAAATTAATGCAAAGAGAACACTTGAAGTATTTGATAGTATGGTGAAAAAATGAATGTATCCATAATGTGCTTATAATATCAAGTATATGTTAGCAAACGTCTTTTCTTCTTTAGTTTTTTAGTTTAATTTGCTTGTTTTTATGTAATTTTCAGCAGGATCATGAAAGTCGCACATAAGGTGAAAATATTCATAGAAAATTGAAATGTTTTAAATCTAATTTTAATTCATTGTGCTCGTAAAACGGACCTTATTATGATACTACATATTTCTTGCGAAATAAAAGTAGATCTTTTTATCTAAAATTATTGTTTATGATTGTCTTAGACATCAGCCAAACCCTACAGGAGTCAAGGTCTCAAGTGGGCGAGTTCCAACCCGGTTAAAAATGATTTATTTGCCAGTTACAGTCGTAAAATATAGGGTTTATAACGGCGATGTAAAGTGAAGGACATTTTAATGTAAAAAACAATATACTTGCTTGCAAAGCTAGTCAGTAACGCTGCTACCACCCCGTGACACTTTAAATCTTCTCGTTCTTGATGATTAACATCTAAGATTCTGTTGAAATATGATAATTTCTTAAATCAAATTAAGGACATTTCTATGACAAAAACACACAAACATCAAAAATAATTAATACATTATTTCTCAAATGGGGTTCATTGATCTGCTCTATGAAAACCGTCAGTTTGGTCATAAAAATATATATATATATATACATAGTTGAAGGGATTTATGTTTGAGGTTAGGAAAAATAATCACAGTGAAAATGCCAGCTGTATCACGTTACATCCAGATACAAATTTTATATATAAATGATTCCATATTTCTTTACGTCGTATTTGAAAAAGTATGCATTTAAAAAACATTTTTTCTTTTAGTATGTTTTTCCGTGTATATTCACAATTACAAATACTTATTTTTGAGTTATAAAAAAGGTGTTATTACCTTTATAATTGTGCCTTTTTTAACCTTAAACTAGACAGTATTATAAATCATGTCTTACTTCTCGCAAATCTCTCATTAAATAAATTAAGAGTTAAATATAGAGAGTTTTCATCACAGTTGTTCTCTAATAGTGTAATATCCTGTTAATAATAAAGGTGTTTTTCTACTTAATAATGTGCTATTCAGGGTGAGGGTGAGGTGTGAGTTAATAATTTATCATGGTTCATTAAGTGACTAATTAGCTGCTAATACACAAGCGAATAAGTCTCTTATTTATAATGAATACAGTATGTGTTACCCATTTTAAAGTGTTACTGTAATTTCAACATTGACTTTACTTTCAGGTTACAAACAAAGATCTGTGACAAGATAACACAAGGGTTAATATCATGTCTACTTGTTTACGATTTTCTATCTATATATATACTTTATTTTTGTTAAAGGAGGTTTAGGTGATCTTCAAAACGATGTGAGAAAAATGGAAGTCACAAGCATTTTGTTTGAGACTTTTCCCAAATCCATGCCTCAAAACCTTTATCAGAATTTTAACACTTTAAAAAAGGGGTTCCCAACCTTTTTGTCTATAAATATTTGATTGTATGCCGACGATGTTGTTCTGTATGTGTGTGTCTTCTGGCTTTTAGTGACTTTGTGTTTGTGTTGAATAATTATTTATATGGAATTAGGGTTAGAGTTTTAACCAAAAGTTTCGAGTTTTTGTTTTACTCGTTTTTTACTTGTCAAGAGTCACATGCTAATGTTAATTCAGAAGAATAACAATATGCGACGGGCCGGTACCTGTTCCCAGACCAGGGGTTATTTGACACATCAATGTCGGATTATTACGAACAGGCCACTTTAAATGATTTAACAGGGTTTTACAGTGATTTTTGTGTCAGATTTCTGAAAAAAAAAAGATTTTAAGCAAATAAATGTAACGTACCATTCCTTGACGTACATTAATTATTTAATCTTGTCCACTAAAGGCATTACCCCGATTGGCTTTCGTGCACAAAGAGAGAAGGGACGCTAAGAATTTCCCCATAACTCACTTCAACCGATTACAGCCGGTGTACAGCTGCTAATAACTTATGTAGATCTCAGAAAGCCGGGAAGAATAAAACGGGATGATAATGTCAAAGAAACGCAGACCCCCCGTGTCCGAGGGAAATAAGAAAGAGGGACGTCAGATAGGGCGGAATGTATTATTCAAATCTGTCGTTTACTGGCTAAGCCAATTTGATGCTGAGGCAAGTAACGGGGCAGGCAATGATTCAGGGGAGGAGACGAGGGACGGACGCTTGATATAATGGAATATGTGCTGTCGGTGAAGAGCAGGGGATCCATCTCGGCGGCTCTGAGAAGTTGGCCGAGCGTCTTCAGCTGCTTCTAATTACAACGTGACGTGGGAGAGACTCAGGGAGGCTTGTCGACGTTTAACAGCAACACTTTCATTACCTTTTTTTTTGCTGCAAGAAAATAAAAACATCAAATGATTGCGCAACGACACGGCATTAAAATATCTGGTCGCCGTTCCTCTCGTGGCTCCTGAGTGCAGGAATCAAATTAAGAGAAGAAAAAAATGAATGTCTTGTGCGACCAGACGAACTCAAGGAGCTCGATATTAACACTTGTTTCAAACGGTTCCGTCAAGACTTCTCTGTTAACGAGCCGTCGCCCAGAGATGGACGGAGCCAATAATGAGGAGGTGAAATATGGACGCAGGCGTGTATAAACAACTCGAGAACCAAATTAGTGTTCGCATCAGGCGGAACAATTTGCAGGTTCAGTTTGTAGCTCAAATAATGCTCGTTCATTTTCTATAAAAGAGGATTTAAAGACACATGTTAGCATCGAGTATGAAGACTTTTCTAGCTAGTAATAGTCATATAAATATTTTTTTTTTTTTTGTCTGGACTACATGGATGTAAACTAAAAAGATTAAATCTGAATCTGATCTTTTTTTTTTTTTCCTTTGAATGTATTTTTGAAAATGTACTCGTTTGGTTGGGAAAATTTCCTTTTTAACCAAAAGTTTGACTGATATATTTTTTTAAGTGTTTTAACATATAACCTTGATACTATACTATATATATCTTTTTATTATTATATTTTTTTAGCACTCTTTGGGACATTATTGTTTGTTATGCGTAAGTATGTGACTTAATAGCAAACAGTATTTTCACATGAAGTCTCTTGAGTTCAAAAATACATGAAACTGTCCCAACAAGTTTTCTTTCGTGTTGTTAGCAAATGTACATGTGGAATGTAGCAAGGGAAGAGATTGCATTCACACATTTCTGACACTAGGGGGAGGTATAAAATATATTTTCAATCTTACATATTGCTGCTTTAATCATTTAGATTTTTTTTTTTTTTTTCCATCAAGAGTTACCACCTAACGCTAAAATGTTCTATTAAAACATTATGTATTTATGATATTTATTTATTAAAAATAATCTATTAATTACTGACCAAACTCTCCTGACTTATGCTTTAAATGGGGAAGTCTTCCTCTCTGCAGTAAGTCTCTCATCATGACCATGTTTTGAAGTTATTCCGTTTAAAATCTCGGCGAACGAGGGGTTACGAGAGCAGAATCCATTATGACGTAATAACGGCTTCACTCCTCCTCCAGCCAGATGTAATCACGCCTCTGCTTTGTTTATACAACGATTCCCTTGGAGGTGGAGACTTCCGGGATTGAGAAACATAGGTAAACTGTATTTTTGTATTTATTTTTTTTCCTCAATGAAATTTGAATGCAAAGTAGAAATTTCCAAGGTTTCATAGATAGACCAAGAAATAATACAGAGTTAAGTGAAATGACTCATTCATGATTATCCAAATCTCAATCATGGAAAACAACAAAAACATCTCAGTGTACAACCTAAGAACTACTTTTTCCACAGGCGTGTAAGCATCTCCCTATAGTATACCAACCTGTACACACTACTTTCCACTGAGTGAAATGAAACTGGAGTATCTGTAATGAGTATCCTGTCTGGGCTATAAATGATAAAACAGCTTGCTATTGGACACCAGAAAATCAGGTCCCATCAGGATCACAGCCAGTTCTCCTGAAACCACACTTCAGGAAAACCATTTAAAACTCCCTATTTTTCAGATCAAATCCTGTCAGAGCATAGATAGGGATGAGGATCAGCACCTCCAAAATGTGCAGGCCCTCTTTCAATAGTGTTGAATTGGGTGATTTCTGGATTTAAGTATCCGAGGGAGTGAGACGAAAAAATGTAGGTGCACGATGGATTGGATAATTTGAGCAGCAGGCGCCGGAGTGAGTTGGCATTACTGTACTGCTGAGAGCTCTCCATTTCCCAATCATTTTTTTTTTTCGTAACTTCCTCTCACATACGGTCGCAAATTCAGTCAGAAAGAACTGGATATTGGGTACGAGTGGGTGACAGCTTATTCCAGAGCGGGGCGTCGAGCTCGGTCACCGAAGCATGATGTCGTCGGATGTCAAAACATAACGTCTGAATCAGATCCGTGAACTTTTGAATCATCGAAACGTCGTCCCGAGTCATGGGCGGAGACCGTGTCCTTGTAGAGTGTTTGTCATACAGTACCTCCCGGGTCTGTGCTGGTCATTCAAGTCACAGTTCAGTGGCCTTCACAAAACTAGGTCAACTGACTGAACAAATCCAAATGACCAGCTGTTTGCACCGGTCGTTTATTTTTTATATTTTATTTTACGCCCCTGGTGACACAGACCGATTTTGAAACGACAATGCCAGGATTCATCAGGCTCAACATGTTAGTGTAGAAAGCATGAAACATCATTTTCACACATGGGTGGACTGCATCACAAAAGTGTTGACTTGAACGGGAGAATCTCTGGGAGGATGTTGATGTAAAAAAAAAAGTGACTGTAGTAGAATACAAAAATGTCGTCAGGCTAATTTGACCCAGTATTTGTTTTCTGTGTGTACAGATTATTATACATGGTGTATAATTGGTTGCAAAATCCACTCAATGGAATCGTATCATTGCAACTCCATTGACATTTTGTCCGATGCAAAATTCAATGATGTTAGTATCATAGTTCTTGGCTGTTCACTTTTAAATTCTGAAAGATAACAATTTAGAGACACTTTTTTTTTTTGTTTTTTAATAGTTTATCCCAATTTTGCAACCTTTCATTTTCAAATGTTGGCAGTGCAAGTGCTGTATCAAATCCGAGTGGCAGTGTTTTTATTAGATAATCTTTGACGTATTTTCGCTGCTTTTGTTCCACTGAGACGTCAGTCATAATGAGAAGCTTACTATGGGAAACTTAACGTCTGTGAGTATACTTATACACTTTCATTTAGTTTACAGTGCTTACTTTGACTGTGTCTGTATATATTCAGTTTTACGAAAAACAAGTATTCGTCAACAAAGTCTTTAGTGAAAATCCCAGGAGACGAAAACCCTATTCCTTTTTGAAGAAGAACTTTTACATTTAGTTGTTAGCTAACTGTCTAGCTGCACTTTGATCACTGATCTGATCCAGCCTTACACCCCAGCTCGGGCTCTGAGGTCTGTGGATCAGAATCTACTTATGGTTCCACGCACACGACTCAGTACCAGAGGAGAGAAATCTTTTCAGGCTGTTGCTCCTAAGCTTTGGAACGATCTTCCTCTCTCTTTGCACTTGATGGATCTACTGACTCCTTTAAGAAACATCTTAAGACGTTTCTATTTGTTCAGGCTTTTCCTTGAATTTCTCGAACTCCTGTGTTGTTCTCAGTATTATCTTGATCTTTAAAGTATGTACTTTTTTGAGTATTGTTTTGATTGTTTAAGCGCTTTGTGACCCTGGTCTCTAAAAGCGCTATATAAATAAATATTACTTACGTACTTACTTACTTACTTACTTACTTACTTTAGACACATGTTCTGAGGACAGAATGAAAACTATTCAAACATTGCCGAAATTATAGTAAAAGAACCTCTTGTATACCTGAGACGGATTGTTGATACGCCAGGATGCAGAATAGTGGAAATCCAACAGGTGAAATTTTGAGAAGTAACAAAAAGGTTGCTAGTTAAAATCCAAATTTAAGTCCAAAAAAGCTAAACCAAAATTTTGATTTAATAGAAATCCATAGAAACCAAGGAGTGGTCCAAACAGGAAACATAGAAGGGCCACGGTGGGTCCAGGGCACAACACCGGCAGGACAATACTTGTATCTCAAGACTTTACAAAAGATAAATGTTGATTAAAAATATGACATTGGAAGCCATGAGAAAAATCTTAAAGTGAGACAAGAAAAATTCCTGGTCATTCACGATAAGGGTTGAAGATTACTTCACACTTTCAAAGAAACACACCTGCAAGAGATTTACTCTGATAAAATGTAATCCTGGAATGTATTATAAGGTTTGGTTTTCTTTTTAAAATATATACAGTATATATATATATATATATATCGATTTTCATTTTTTCTTTATTTTCTTTCTTTCTTTTTTTGTTAAAGAGTCAAATAAGGTCATATACAACAATTAAAATGATCACTTTATACATTTGGTAAAAACCTGATTCACCATGTAGAGTTAAAAAGCAGATTTAGCCACAGTAAAATGTTTCTTGTTGGGATACCTTTACAACATACTTCATACTTCCTGGTAAATGAACCAAAAGCCTGAACCATCAATAATTTACAACGGCAGAAGGAAGAATTTATGGCCTGGGCGGAGGGAGTATAACAAACACTAAAAAGAATTGGGAAAGGATAAGAAATACAGAACTGGACTCCCTTCATAATCATCGGTCACAACTTGTTTTATCACCCAGGTAATTGAGTAACAAATACTGCAATTGGAAAACACAAAATGCAATACAAAACAGTAGATCTTTATTTAACCCTTGTGTTACCTCTGGGTCAAGGCGACCAGGTGGCTAAAAACAAATGGGTTTGTGGTATCCCTTGTGTTGTCTCTGGGTCAAGGTGAATGACCTCCCTGGTTTCTATAGATACACATGCAGTGGTGGAGCTCATTCACCTTGACCTAGAGACAACACAAGGGATACCACAAACACATTTTTGGGCCTCTGGGTCCAAAGAGACAACACAAGGGATACCACAAACACATTTTTGGGCCTCTGGGTCCAAAGAGACAACACAAGCGTAAGGAAACGTGATAAAAACTAGTTTAATTTTAAATTTAATAATGATTATTATTGGGTGAAAATGTATTGTCTTAAAGTTTATGGACTGATCATTTTGCTATTTGTAATTTAAGTTAAACCTGGGCCACATTTAGCCTTTCGTTCTGATCATGTGACCCCCATGAGCTTAGAGTCAAACTATGAAATGTAATGGGTGTAGAAATGTTTGCCAGCAAACAAAAAAGAAAAATATAAACACATCTACTGTGATTTAAAATAAAAATAACGAAACTTGTCAACCTATTTATTTATATCCGTTAAAGGATGGTTTTTTTCCTGGCATTTTGTCCTTTTCTTATTGTTCTTCCCACAGTATTAAAAGTGGCTCTTTAGAAAATGTAATAGTCCACTCCTGGTTCAAAGTATTAGACGTCTCTTTCCGAAAGTACTGCAAGAACCTCTACTGTGATTTTGAAAGTCATTTTTTGGGGGGGCTTTTTATTTGGGCTCTCTCGCCCTCCTGATAATATTCATCAGCAGCTGACTGCCTGAGAAATGAGAGCGCACGCTCATATCAGTGACTGCGCCGAGAAATTACACTTTGGGACACTGACGGTCTTATTGCTTTTTTTTTTCTTTTTTTTTTTTTCTTCCTTCTCCCTCTCCTGCGGTCGTGAGACTTACCTCCGTATTTCCACAACAACCAGGATTACATTTGCTGGCGGGGCCACATTTGTTTTGTAATTCACTAAAAATGACAACCTCCCCTCCTCCTCGTCCCCCCTCCATCCTCCCCGATCTCTCTCGGCAAACTCTGCTCTTCATTTTTCTTGTTGTCTTCCGTGAATACAGTCGACAGCTCGGCGGAGAGAGGAGTCGGCTCGAGGGGGGGGGGAGCGGCCCCCTGGTGCCTGCTTCGCCCGTGACCACTGGGATAAACACACCACCTACACTAAAAGCCTTACAAAAAGAGACACGGCTATTCCAAACAGCTGTGACATGAAGTCTGTACTCTGGAACCGACGCGGGTTTATTTACGGTCGTGATGGAAGTGAGTCTGAAAATACCTGATGCTGGTACTTTTACTCTCCCTGCTGAGCGACTCGGGCTTAGCGTTTGGTCACCGGTCGAGGGAGTGGAGTCTTATGTCTGAAAATAGTGTCGAGCACATGTTGATACACTTTACACAAGTGTGCAGTGTGTGTGTGTGTGTGTTTTTTAAAGGCATATGCAAGGTATTTATAAATAAAATAGGCTAAGTGCATGTTAGCCGTGATGGTCACTCCGTCCACGACGCCGTCCATTATCTTAGAGACAAGAGCAACGATCCCCCGAGAGTTGTTATAAGGTGCATAATTCAGTAGCTTCACATCCTCAGCTGTTAATCATCAGGTGGTCACAAAAAGTGTTGATTTAAGTTCGTCTTAAATTGATCTATTGTACTCATCGGTGTCTGTACAAAACTCTCTCTTAGTTTAAATATTTACATTACAAAATGTGATTAAGCCCCGCCCACCGAAGACACTCAAGCTAAAAACAATTTTTACCATAACCACATCTACTCTGCTGTGATTGGTCAAGCATCAAGGTTTGTCAACGCGCGCCATCAAACCCATAAGTCTCCATCTCTAAGGGACTCATTGTATAAACAAAGCAGGAGTGATTAGACAATGATCGTAAGACCCGCCCACTGAAAACACTGTTTTTCTGGAGATGGAATATCGTTTACCATAACCATGCCCACTCTGCTGTAATTGGTCAAGCATCGAGGCTATGTATAAACAAAGCGGGAGTGGTTACAGCTGGCTGGAGGAGAATTGAAGCCATTATTACGTCAGAATGGACTCTGCTCTAGTAACCTCTCGTTCGCCTGGATTTTAGACGGTGGAGAACTTCATAAAGTAATATCATGATGATGAGGAACTTGCTGTATAGTTGGTTGGATGGATGGATGGATGGATGGATGGATGGATGGATGGATGGATGGATGGATGGATGGATGGATGGATGGATGGATGGATGGATGGATGGATGGATGGATGGATGGATGGATGGATGGATGGATGGATGGATGGATGGATGGATGGATGGATGGATGGATGGATGGATGGATGGATGGATGGATGGATGGATGGATGGATGGATAGTTATGGCCCCTGTAATATTTCTCTTCATCAAATGTGGCCCTCCTCAAAAAAGTTTGGGCACCTTTGGTTTAAAGAGTCAATTAACAGTGAGAAGCTATTTTTTGTGATCGGGTTGACAATGGATCCGCCGGGGATTCGGCTGTGTTCCCTTTAAAGCCGACTCTCACTCAGCCGAACATCTTTCATCGCCGCACACAAGAGCGAAAGGACAGCGTAAGAGAAACTCACAATACCTCTGCATTTGAATAATTCAAATTCCAGTGTAGTCGGGAAGCAAAGCAAAGCTGCACGCCTGTGAAACCATGAAATCCTCTGACTCAATGCTGGCTTCTGTGCGGTCGTCTCACCTGTCTGCAGACTTTCAAAAAAAAAAAAATGAACCGGTCAATTACTCACCATTTCAAATGTCTTTGGTTGTGTCAACAGGATGACTCGGTGGTGTGCATAAAGGGAAGTGACAGGCAGGAACAGCGTTCATTTTGCTCCTGATCCGCTTTACTGCTAATTATTTTGGCTCTGCTCGGAGTGAGCATGCTAATAGCAGCTGACAGTTTGTCTATAGTTTACAGATAAAACGGCCTTTGTTCTGAAACAAATAGTGCTGACGCAGTCGTCTTAACGTCCATGCATTAAAGATAAAGTTAGAGAACAGATGCCATCGTATGAAGGAGGAGGAGAGGGTGAGATTAACGGAACTTTATTCATTTTCTTCTTTTAAACATGAGGCTCATATAAGTTCAAAGGAATATTCTACAGCAAGATAGTGCATGATCCCCCATGCCTTTAAGTTATAAAAGGGCAGTGTCCTATTATACTGAACACACTCTTAAGAAAGGGCTTTACATGTGGATTGATTATCATGTTCCACTTTTATTTTGTTTTGTTTTTACTTCCTGTTCCTATTGGCCCCACGGCTTTCCCCTTATCAACAATCAAGAACCCTCTTATAAGACTCTAAGTCTATACCTGTTCTCTTTTGTCCTCTCTTGTTCTCATGTTGGAATTATGTACTTTTCTTGTGTTCTCCAGGTTTTCCTGTTCTCTGGTTGTGTTTGTTTGAACTTTGTAATTGTTATTTGGACTTTTTCTCTAACATTACCATTGTTATTTATTAAATTGTCTCCTGACTGCTATCACCTGCACTTGGGTTTCCACCAATTTAGATTGTGATAAGTTAAGTGGTAAATGTGTATTTATAGATTAAACCAAATTCAGCTTAGTATGCTAAAAGTGGCCACTGCCACTTACTTAGGAATGGGTAACAATACTCCGTACAATAATGGCACTGGTTCTGACATAAAGATTTGTAACCAGAAGGAAAAACAACACATTTCAGGCCCTGATTCCATCATAAACTGCTTTCTAAAGGTAAACTTTTTTTTTTTATTATTAAAATAGTCATGTGGGATTCGTAACACTTGCACTCTGCATCAGAACTCACCTGGCAAAGACCCTCATGTACCCAGAAATTTGCCCCGAAACTATACTGACAGATCATAACTCAAACAAAGTGTATTTGTTGTTATCACTTTTCAACAGTTTCGGGCAACAGCACTATTTCAAAAGTACCAGTCTATTGTCAGTAAACCTTATACAATACCCATCATGGAAATTTCTTATTGATCAATCTAAGAAATGTTATCTTAAAAAGCTGTTGAACTACAAGGGTTGACAAAAAATACCAGGCTTAAAAAAAATCCCAGCATTGATGGAAATGAGCTTGTTAGCGAAGGTCAACGCTCTCTTGGAATGTTTTTCTAGACTCTATTTACATTAGGAACACAATTTATCTCAGCTTGAATGACTTAAAAGGCAATTGAGTGATCCAAAGTGGAACGTTCACCATGTGCACTATTGTAGGCTTCTTTTAAGGACAAGTGTCTTTTTTCGTCCTCCACTTTTCGGTCAGCATCTAAAGAATGTTTCTCCTAAATAATAAATAAACACACAAACCACCTTGCAAAAGCTTTTAGACAAAGTACTGCACCTCTGAAGGAGATTTAGCAAGACACATGTTTTGATTCATTTATTCTATGTCTAATAGCCACAAGGAACGGAGAAGAAACGGTTTTGACTGGGTAACTTTTCAAATGTCAAATAGACATCGTACGTTCTGGCAGTAGGTTTTATTTCCAGTCCACTAACCCTGCCGCCTGTGAGCAAGGGAGCTGAGTCAGGCCAGGACAGCTTAGTGGGTCCTGAAGACTGGGTTTTTGTGCCAAGCTCAGCACTTGCCGAGACCATCGCCCGTAGATACTAGCGGAAGGATTGGCTATGGAATGAAGGAGCTGTTCTGTTTGATCTGAACTCACCAGATAGATAACCAATATTTGCCTCAAATATTCTTCTTCATCATTTTTTATCGAGCCTCTTGTCGTGACGTCCATTTCTTGTTGTATTGACCCAGTACTTTGACAAGTAGATCATTGATCCCCAACCTTTTTTACACCGAGGACCCGTTTAATGTCAGACCAACCTTAAGATTAAAAAGTGAAGAATGAATCATAAAGAGTTTGTTTTCACTATTTTTTATTTGTTTACAGGTTTACTTTTCTAAAGAAACTTGCCTGAAAAAAACGAATCATTTTACTTCAGAAAGAAAATACCATCTTTTTTTACAAAACAAAACACCCCGCAATAAGGAATGTCTTATCTTGGGTTTCTTTTATTGTGAATTCCCTGTTTTATTTTGAAAAGTAACTTCCCTCTCGTTTTCCCCGCATCTAGATGCCAAAGTATTTTGTTCATCCCGTCGAAACCTCCAGCCTTGTTCACAGCACTTGCCTAGTTCTGAGAAAAGTATTGACATGTTTTCTGTATAGAATTTCCCCTGATGAAGAGTGAATTGAGATCTTGGTTTTTGGGTCAAAAACTATGTTTGAAAGTCGGTTTATTTTGTTCTCTGTTGTTTTCCTTCTGAACGTTTTCAGTTTGTACATTATTAGTTGGAACAAAAAGATAATTTTAGTGTGTGCGCTTTACCTCCTTGAGTGTTTTTGTTTAAATCATTTGCATATAATCTTATATATATAGTAGTATAAATATAGTTATTCTTGTCCTCCTTTGGGAGTGTTTTTTGTTCTTGATTAGATTTGTTGCTTATGAATTCATTCTGTCTGAAGACATTTCTAACCATAAAATAAAGCCTGTCATTACAACTGCCTGTCTTCATCTGAGTCACCTTGTCAGCCTGTCTAACACACTTTCAGAAGTAAAGAACAGGAAAATGATTTCTGTGAGGCCCCGTAACCAAAGTCTTATGGACCAGTATTGGTCTCCAAACCAGAGGTTGGGGACCACGTAAGTAGATGACAATACCAAAGAGCTCGGATGAGTGCTGCTGCGGTCTTATCTACTCAACTGCAGTCAGGATGGCGATCTGTCAAATTGCTCAGCCTCAAGGGTACAGTGCGCCCCCACTGTACTTTTATCCTCAAAGGTTTTGACCAACTATTCTCCTAGAATAGATGACTAAGCTTAACCTCACATTTTGACCATTCATTTTGGTGGATATGAGCTATAATAGCAGATATTTTAATTCTTATTTGCCATTAAGAACTATACAGACAACTAAGAATTGGATTGACTGCAGCTCAGTTGTCTTCATCTTCATCTTCCTCCAAAAAGACACAACCAAATACCTCGGTACTGCTCGTCTGTAACCTTGTATTGAAGCTTAAACATTAGGAAAAGTTCAGAGAAAAATTTAAAAAGTCTGTATTTAAGATTTTTTTTTAGCAGAAGCTGCTCGGCCATCAGCGTAAATCTTGGGCACTGACACTTGCAAGAGTTGAGATACTGGGATCTTCCACTAAAAAGAAATAAAAAAAATAGGTTTATTAACGGGTTTTTCTTCAGAACAATTCCTCATGTCTTTAATAAGGTATGGAGATATTTGGATAAGGTGTCTTTTTGTAGTTAATACAAAATTCTGCAGCGAGAATTCTGACCAGCTCTAGTAGAAGAACTCACATTTCCCCGATCCTTAAAACCCTGCATTGGCTGCCAGTTTCTTTCAGGATATATTTTAAAATTTAAAAGTCTTTTTGTGTTTTGTGTCTTTGCCTTTTAAAGTATATATTTTAACTGCGTATTGCTTTTTGATTGTTCAAGTGCTTTTTGACCCTGGTCTAGAAAGGCAATTTACTTACTTGCTTTTTGGACAAAGAAGACGAGGACAACTGAGTTCACTATATTAAAGTGAACATACATTTTTGGCTATAACTCCTATGCCTAAAAAAAGGAATAGATGTAAGAAAATAATCCCAACCCTTAATCAATATGAGGGTGATTCGAGAATGAGTGAAGTTTTGGGTGAACCATCACTTTAAAGTTGGTAAACAGGAGAGTCTAGACAGGGTGGAACATGTAGAAGACAATAGAGAGCTCATTGACGCAGGACTGAAGACATACTAAGTATAGCTTAGGAAGCTGTAATGCTGTGGAAACCTGACTTCTCTTTTACGTCATTGATGAAAATATCAGATTTGAAATAAACAGGAGGTATTTCAACACAACAGACTTTCAATCGATTGGAAAAAAAAACAAGACCGAATTGAATCAAAGTCCAGCCACTTTTGTAAAGTACACACAGACTCACACGCCCACAAACACAGTCTGACTCACACACAGTCAACCAAATAGTTACACCAGAGGTTCGTAATACTAAAAATAAATCACATAAAAAAGCACACTTGGAAAGTGAACTAATGAAAATATTGCATTCTATTAACTGCAAAATACAAAGACGAGATTTATGAACGGGATGTTATTTAACTATCCTATTAACCAAATTAAGTTGAGTAAAAAATGTGTACTTTTTTGTGGGTTTTTTTGGGGACAAAAACTAAACTATAAAAATGTATGTTCATGAACATTGATTTTATTTCTTTACTTTATTGCACATGACCATTAGAGGGATGCATTACGTTTTTTTTACGTACACTTTTAAATGTTATTTTAAAATACTAAAAAAGAGATTGTTTGCTTTGGTCTGGAACATTAATGGGCATTGGTTGCCATTCACCATCAAAGTTGTGCTTTTTTCTGCATCAGTGTATGACTCGCACTTTCTCTACTAGTTCAAAATATGTATAGTTCAAATACATTTAGAATAATTGTTTTCAAGGTGTAACACTCTCATTCTAAATGTAAAACGCTATTAAAAGCCAAGTATATTTACTGTCCCAATCCCCATTTTCGTTACAGAAGGTTAAACATTTCCGTTTAATTGGAAATTAAAAATGATTTTAATTTGCTTGATCTATACTTAATTTTTCTAAAGAAACTTGCCTGAAAAGAACTAATAATTTTTACTTAAGAAAGAAAATACCATCTTTTTAATAAAACAAAACACCTATAACACAGCGCAATAAGGAATGTCTTATCTTGTTTTTTTTGTTTTGTGAATTTCCGGTTTTATTTTGAAAAGTAACTTCTACTATCATTTTAAAAGTATGATAGAGAGGCACTGTTGTATTACTCTAGTCAATCCTGTCCCTTTCTTGTTTAAATAAATGTTGGATATTTATTCTTTCTGTCTCACATCAGCAGTAAAAAAAAAGATGCCGTTAAGTTTCTCTGATCTGATTCTGAGATAACACAAGATCGACGTCTTTAATTTCCAAGCTCCATATCGAGAAAGTGATTCAGTAAAAGTTTGGTTAAATGCATGAACACCGCGGCCGATAACCGATGAAGCCTCTTCATCCCACGCACTGTTTGTCATTCACAAGCCTGACTCATGTTTTCTCTAGATGTAAACAGACTGATGACGAGTCAAAAGGCCAGGGAAGATGATGGACTCAGGCACACACCGGGGGTAAACGCACATCGCTCCAGCAGCCACCACCGTCGTCTTCTCTCCTCTCCCCGGTCGACGTCGGTTGTGCTGTATCCTCTCCTTGTCTGCAGGCGCTTCGAAAAAACGAGGCGCCCACCAGTCTGCATCTGTCTGACTACACAGCCGGGGAACCTGGCTTCCCGTTGCCCTATCGGAGCCCACCAGGCAGCCTACACAGATGCTGTGCTTACCGACAAAAGGACATCCGCCTACGCCGTGTTGTTGTCTAAATGATTTCCTAGCTCACGTAATGGCCGAAAAAAAGAGAAAAAAAAAGCGGAATAGTGAAGTGTATCATCAGTGGAGGCAGGCGAGTGGATACAAACACTTCGCCTGTTCCTGTTTAAACTTTCCTTAACTGCAGTGCGGAGGGAGGTTGGTGGGGGGCGGGGGGTGAAACAAAGAGGGTCAGCGGTCGTGAGCCGGGCCCGTGATTTATGATGGATGGCGCGGGTTGAAGGATTGTTTTGATAAACTCTGGTTTAAAGTGCCTCACTCCGGGAACACTACAGCGTCTGAGAGAGCGACGGAGAAGTGGCCCGGGCTGCTGATGTTTATTTATGACCACAGGTGGCGACATTGAAGCCATAAAGCATCGGGGACAAAACCCTTGGTACGTTACTCGAACGTCACCAACATGATCACGGCGGCTTATTAAAACATCACGACCTCTCGGTATTAGATTAACTCACCACTCGGGGGGACGGGGGCTGGGGGGGGTGTTATGCTAGCTATTTTGATCATCCACTTAGGAACGTCGTGTCACATGCTCATCCCGACAGAGGAAGACATTTTTCTTTTTCTTTCAGCTGAGGTTGTCTGCTTTACAGAAGCTCAAGGATGAAGTCTGCAATCATTTGCATAAATGTTTTTAAAGCACCGGTGTTTGTTGTTTTGGTCTTTAAAAAAATGTAAAAATCCTGATGGATACAAGATCCTTCCAATACGTAGACAAGTTATATACGTATGTTGGGTTCACATGTTGTTGTTCACATGTTAGGGGATTTCCTGGGAATGTCATCATGATGTGCATTGAATAAAAGCATATTTAAAATGTTAATTGAAGAGTGAATAATTTCCGGACAAAAGTAAGTAATTTTTATTTATATAGCGCTTTTCCACACCAGGGTCACAAAGCGCTTAAACAATCAAAACAATATTCAATAAAGTATATACTTAAAAGATCAAGATAAAACTGATAACACAACAGGAGTTCCAGAAAATCAAGGAAAAGCCTGAACAAATAAAAACGTCTTAAGATGTTTCTTAAAGTAGCTGCTTGGCAGATGTCTGTCATTGTCCTTGCTCTTAAGGTCGCTGAGATTTTAGGATTGATTCTCACTTTTAAGGATATTGTAGGTCAATGAATTGAAATTGTGTATCTGTTGTATAGTTGCAGAAAGTAGTCGGTAGTCATCCATTCAATGCAGATATAACAGGGAAAACGTAGTATCTAGCAGTAGTATGTAGCATCACAGTACAGGTTTCCTTGATTTTCTGGAACTCCTGTTGTGTTATCAGTTTTATCTTGTCCTTTAAAGTATATACTTTATTGAGTATTGTTTTGATTGTTTAAGCGCTTTGTGACCCTGGTCTGGAAAGGTGCTATATAAATAAAAATTACTTACTTACTAACTTACTTACTTACTTACTTACTTACAGTCTTCTCTCTCTCTTCTTCTACATCTAGCGTTCACTAGCGCCTCTAGTGTTCAGGCGGAGACACCACAGTATCATATCTCAGATGATAGCATGGGTGACGTATTTGCGTGTCAAGATACTTATTGAGTTTTGTACTGACATCGTAGAACTCAAACAAATATTTTGCTAAGATTTTAAGAGGCGTTTCGGCTCTCCTTTGATTACATTTTCCACCTCAACTTTCCGTCTAAATAATTTACAATCGGTTAGACGAGGCTGCTGTGGGCGTCTTTTCGTAACGCAGTGTGTTATTGCAGTGTTGTGTGAGCTTCATGAAACATTAATCGCAGCTCAGTGTTTACTGTCAGACAGCGAACGCCACTTTTCACTTCACTTCCTCCCCCCCCCAGAAAGAAACCAACCACGTGTTGATGAGGGAAAGTTTCTAAAGGATTCTTTTCACTCAGATTATCGATTGTTTCTTCCACTTCCTCGCCGCCCGTTTGTTTCCGGAGAAAGTCGCTCTGCGAGCGGGAGACATCTGTGCATCCTGATAATGCTTTCACCGCGGTGCGTCTGATTTTTTATTTTGATTAGGAGTCGTGACGAGAGGAGATAAATCGCGCGTCGTCGCTTCCTGAATGAGCGGCACTCGGAGGGGAAAACACTTTGAATCAAGTCACCGCATCACTGGGGGGTCCCTTAGTGGAGATTGTGCAACAGCCAAGGCGGAATATCAATCAGAAAAAGCCTCTTCTGGAATCAGAAAAGTTTGAAAAAGCCTCATTTGTTGTAATTAGCGAGCGGTTTTCTAAAGACGTAGGAGCAAAACGAAGAGGAAGAGTTTCTGAATGGAAGGCTGCATTCACCACCAGCGTCGATACATGCAAACAGGAAGAAGAGCAGCTGTCGGTTGCAATGATACGATGACTAATGGAGTTATAGGACGCGAAGATTCCTCTCGATTAGGTGCCAGATTTTTATCTTATTGAGCCTCGCACATGCAAAGTTTTCCCCAGGGGACTGAACAGGCGTGTAAGAGGAGAGTCCGTGGAGAGCAGCGTTCCGGCCTGCAGCGCTCATGTGTGAGTCGTGCAGCATATGGACGCAGTCGGCTGGAAAGACCGATCGTCCAAGTACAGCAGGCCTTTCGTTCATCATGTATCCTGTTTGTGCTGCTCTTTACTTTTGGTTTAGGAAGTTTGGTTTAGCAGGAAGTTCCTTTCATGGTGTTGGCTTAATGGTTGTAGACAAATGTGTCAAACTCAAGGCCTAGGGGATTGTATGTGGAACCAGAACATACTAAGTCAAGTAGATCATCCATGTTAGTAGTATCACCAACAGAGATGCCAGTGTTTGAGATAAGCTAAGGAAGGGATTATTGTTTTTTACAGACTATAAGGCGCACCTAAAATCGCACCATATAATGGTTATAATGGAGTATTTCTCTGCGAGGCACTGTTGTATTACTCTACAAAGCCCTGTGGTATTACTACAAAAGATGAAGTCGTGTTACTTCATAAGACACCCTGGAATCAATCCGTTAGAGACCGTGATAGTAATTTTAGAGACAAAGTGTAATGCTGTTGTATTACTCTGCGAGTCGCCGTGGTATTACTGCATCAAAAAACGTGGCAGTACTCCGTGAGACGCCTTGGTATTACTACGAGAGACTGTTGTATTGCTCCACAAGTCACTGTGATATACTTAACAAAGCGCTTGTGGTATTACTCTACAAGGTGCCTTGGTATTACTCCATGAAACGCTATGGTATTCTACACGAGGCGCAGTGGTATTACTTCACAAGGCGCAGTGGTTGTACTCTGGTATTACTCAAGAGGGGGGAAGTAGTAATACTACTCGGGGAAAGTGGTATCACTCCACATGGTGCCGGGGTATTAATCCACGAGGCATCGTGGTATTACTACGTAAGTCGCTGTGGTAATACTCAACAAAGCGCTGGGGGTATTACTCCATGAGGCGTCGTAGTATTACTCCACTAGGCCCAGTGGTATCACTCCCTAAGAGGAAGTGCTCCTTTAGGAAGCGCTGTGGTATTCTCCCAGAGGCATCGGGGTATTACTTGATGAGGCACAGTGGTACTACTCCAGGAGGCATCGTGGTAATACTCCACAAGTCACCATGGTGTACTTAACAGTGCTGGTGGTATTACTCCACGAGGCGCCGTGGTATTACTCCACTAGGTGTTGTGGTATTACTCCACTAGGCACAGTGGTATTACTCTACGAGGCAACCTTTGTATTACTCCATAAAGCCTTATGGTATTCTACAAAAGGGGACGTGGTGATACTTCACGATGCGTGTTTGTATTACTCCATGAGGCACACTGGTTGTACTCTAGAGTTGCAGTGGTATTACTCATTAAGGGGAAGTGGTATTACTCCACGGGGCACAGTGATATCACTCCACATGGTGACGTGGTATTTATCCACTAGGCATCGTGGTATTACTCTGTAAGTCGCTGTGGTAATACTCAACAAAGCGCTGGTGGTATTACTCCACAAGGGGATATGTTACTCTAGGAAGCGCTGTGGTATTCTCCCAGAGGAATCGTGTTATTACTTCACGAGACACAGTGGTACTACTCCACAAGGTATTGTGGTATTACTCCACGAGGCACAGTGGTACTACTCCATGAGGCATCATGGTTTTACTTTACGAGGCACAGTGGTACTACTCCACGAGGCATCGTATTATTACTTCACGAGGCACAGTGGTACTACTCCACGAGGCATCGTAGTATTACTTCACGAGGCACAGTGGTACTACTCCACGAAGCATTGTGGTATTACTTCACGAGGCACAGTGGTACTACTCCCCGAGGCATCGTGGTATTACTCCACGAGGCACAGTGGTACTACTCCTTGAGGCATCGTGGTATTTCTTCACGAGGTACAGTGGTAATACTCCACGAGGCATCGTGGTATTACTCCACGAGGCTACTACTCCACGAGGCATCGTCATATTACTTCACAAGGCACAGTGGTACTACTCCACGAGGCATATTGGTATTACTTCACGAGGCACAGTGGTACTACTCCACGAGGCATCGTGGTATTACTTCAACAGGCACAGTGTTACTACTCAACAAGGCATCGTGTTATTACTTTACGAGGCACAGTGGTACTACTCCACGAGGCATCGTGGTATTTCTTCACGAGGTACAGTGGTAATACTCCACGAGGCATCGTGGTATTACTCCACGAGGCACAGTGGTACTATTCCACAAGGCATTGTCGTATTACTTCACAAGGCAAAGTGGTACTACTCCACGAGGCATATTGGTGTTACTTCACGAGGCACAGTGGTACTACTCCACGAGGCATCGTGGTATTACTTCAACAGGCACAGTGTTACTACTCCACAAGGCATCGTGTTATTACTTTACGAGGCACAGTGGTACTACTCCACGAGGCATCGTGGTATTACTTCAACAGGCACAGTGTTACTACTCCACAAGGCATCGTGGTATTACTTTACGAGGCACAGTGGTACTACTCCACGAGGCATCGTGGTTTTACTCCACAAGGCACAGTGGTACTTCTCCACGACTCATCGTGGTATTATTCCACGAGGCATCGTGGTACTACTCCACGAGGCATCGTGGTATTACTCCACAAGGCACAGAGGTACTACTCTACAAGGCACAGTAGTTTTACTCCACAAGACAGCGTAGTATTACATCAGGATGCACTGTGGTATTACTCCATGATACAGATACGTCCAATAAGAGTAAAACCGATGTTTTTTGAATGACTAACACAGATAATTAGGCATAAAAGAGCCTTTCAAGAATAAAAATACAATATCTCATTGTACTGATACAAGTTTCAATTGCATTCATACATTAAATGTCCTAAAATATAATTATATTATATAATTTAGTACAAGAACCAACAGCAGCAAGCACTTATCTCCCGGGTCATAGCACCGCCTTCTCTCTTCCTTAACGATTATTTGCCAATTTGACTGAGTATGCATGGATTTGGTTTTTCCTTAATTGGCTGCTGACTTCAGCAGACTGATAATAGAGACACGTGTTATATACATGATGCGTGTCTGAGATCAGAGGCAAAGCTTCTGTCGATCCACGTCTCTACTCTCGTCATACGGTCATGAACTTTAGAGACTCTAAAGGTCCGGGGAGACCCCTGGAGATCTCCTAGACGGACATTTTTGATAAAAGCTTTAGTCTTGATTTAATTGTCTAAAAATATATTGATTTCTATTGAGATATTCTAAAGAAAAATAAAGCACTGCATATTTAATATATTTTAAAATAACAATTTCATGAATACAATACATAGAATGTGTAAAAAGTATGCTATAAAATTAATTGTACAATATTTCATTTTACATACATCATATTTAAAAATGTGATATTAAAGCATTTTATTTTTTTAAATATACACTAAGATACACATGAAAAAAACATAATGGAGGAAAAAAAAAGGTTAAAAATATCTCAGAACAGGATCTTTAACAAGTTATAGAGTTTGCATTTAATGTAGCATGTGTTGGACCTTGAGAGAAAACCACAGTGTGAAAGCACAAGAAGAAAATAACTTGTTTATTAAATGAGGAATAGAACCTTCTTGCACTTAGTGCTGCTAAAATGTGTTTATCATTTAAACTGATTAAAAAAAACAGTGATTAGAATAGAAGGATGTTTATTGGTGCAGTAAACGACAAACAAGGTGGTTAAAAAAAAAAAGCATATTTGGGCAATTAAAATAAAAACATTTGACGATGATGCACTTTTTAAAAATATTATTCAAACATGTTAACACAACAAACCCACACAAATAAACCTTGAATTAAACTCATTTTCAAGTTTTAAAAGGGGGTAAATAATGGCTCTTGAGAGCCCACGCTGCATTAATGCTCATGACTCCCACGTCATTTTGGAAATAAGCAAATGACTGTGATGTCGAAGAGATACTTTTTTTTTTTTTCTCCATTATGTTCCTGTCACTCTAATTGTGACAAAGCCATACGAGGCGGGTTCAAAGCCCGGAGACGACACAACTTTCAAAGCGGCCGGACAGCGGAGCAGCATGTTCAAGGCGACGCAGCATCACACCAGAGTTCATTATTGTGCAAATGAGTGTTGGTCTTCAGGGGCTCTATGATTTCGTTTTCAATTATACAAGCCCTTTTGTCCCATATGGAAGGTTCTGTTGCTCTTTTTACTGCCTGCTGTAGCTTCACATCCATAGAAGTCAGGGGCGAGGGAATGGTGCAAGAACTTTCTAATCGTAAACTTTCTTCACTGACAGATTTATGAGAACTTGCGAAAAATGCATGAGATTTTGACAACAAATGTGTTGATTTATTATTTGTTGGCAGTATTTTGGAAAATGTTATGTACGTAGGACCACCCAGACCTGGTCTGTGGGCCATTTGTGTTCAGTGAAATGATTTTCTGTGGCCCAAGTTCAGCATATTTTTACAATAGCATCATCACGATATTAACACTTTTTATTTTATACCTCTATACTTAAGATAAGACGATTTCTTAACAAAACAAATCCACATAATAAGACAAAAAAAAAAACATTTTTCCCTGTAAGCATTGGTAGTAAAATTGTATTATTTTTAGTTAGTATTATTATTGATTTCAAATTGGCTGGTCTTTGTACGTGAAATTAAGATGTTAGAGTGTAAATGAAAGGTTGTATTTAAGTTTTAAGTTGAGTTATAGTTACAACAAACATCTCAGCAAAACAATACACTTAATGAATAATAAAAAAAAGGAATTACATTTAATAAAGTAGTGACATAATGGAAAAAAGATAAACAAATAGAAAATGCTATTACAATGATAATTTGGATGAGAATGAGCTATATATATTCATTATTATAACATTTTGCACCACATTTAATTTTCTCTTTCAAAATATGGGTGATAACAGAAGCAAACGGCATTTAAAGCAAAACAATGAGAGAACCAAATTTTAAAAAATGCAGTTACTTTTGTTTATTTACAATTAATGATCATTTACAACGTACAAAAAAATGGTAAGTAAGCTAGCATTGTTTGCACAAACTAATGGCAAAACTATACATTTGTGACCCTGGTCTAGAATGGCGCTATATAAATAGAGATTATTATTATTATTATTATTTACTTGCCGAAAAATGTACCTTTTAAATAAGTTATAGTCTTTAAAATCAAAACCTGTGCAACTTAAATTTGGTTGTAACTCATGACAAATAACTTTTACGTGACTGTTGTGGCCATGACTTGTCAAATTGACTCATCGCCCAATCAAATTAATTCCCACTGTTTTGTATGACTATGCATAGAATATTGTATCAATCAATCGAGTTAATCTTCTTACCCTGGTTTGTCTTTGATGCATCAACCAAAAGAAAATGTTTCAACTCTGCGTCATCATATTTTTTTTTTTTCCCACCGTGTTGTTTCGCAACACTTCCAGCAGCGAGAGTCCAGAAGTATAATTGCAGCAGATGTTATGGACGGTGGGTTTTACGGCCTTGGCTCGGAGGAGAGAGGCCATCACTTCACTAGTGAGGACCATCCAGAGTTTGACCTGCTGGGAACGAGATTGCATGGAGGCAACCGTGTGTAACTGCGATCCATTTTAACACAAGGCGAGGTTTTGTTGGCAGTAGGTAACGCGGGAACCCTGCTGACTGTTCGGCTTCTGTTCTTGGCAACGCTGCGATGATGGGGCGCTTTTTAAAACCTTCATAGCAAGTCAAATATGTCAGTTTCTTTTCTTCTCTCTGCTCCGCAAAAATTGCACCGTCTTCAATCCACACACCAAAATTAATTGTACACCATATTAAATAACATTGTTTGTATTAAAACTCATAGTTTGTTGAGCCCTTTTCTGACAATGAGAATGACTGAAGAATTCTGAAATCGATTGAGCTCATCTTGACAGATTCATAAATGGACCACCTGGGGCTTCATCTCAACCTAATCTCAGTGAGGCGACCCCCCCGACTCACCTTTGACCCGAGCGATGAACAGGCTTTATTACCTTTGCTAAGTATATTTTGCTGACACAACTTGCTGTACGCAGTAGACCAGATGTCCCCAACCGGTGGGGTGTAATGTTGGCATAACAGATTAGAAAAATAAATAAACAAAAGACACGACCTGCATAAAAATACATCATAACGCTGAGTCAGCAAGGGTCCCGGGCTGGTTTCTCTACAACATGATAAAGAGTTTGTGTCTCAATCTTTTGCTCCTTTTTTTTTTAATAAAACATGTTTAAGGCAATAGTAATCGATACAACTGAAATTTTTTATTTATTTTCCATTTCTCTAAGGCCTTGTATCAAATACATCGTGGAAAGGTTCCCGGTTTTCAACCACTGCAATTAAAAAAGCACCACAATTTGCGCCAAGTGCTTCTTACACCGACTTAAAAGTCAACAGTTAACCTGGTTGACCAGTACATGCAGCATATTTTGTGTTTTTCTTCATAACCTTTTCTTATGTCTCTGCATCATTCACTTTATCCACAATGTCATGTTTCGCCTGAAGTGATATTGTCTGTCACTGCTGAGATCGTACCTGGATATATAGATATATTGTGTTTTTAAGTGTGCAAATAGAACCATACTGTTGTACTTAAAGATGAGGGATACATTGATTTTCAAATGGAAGGCTTTTAAAAAAAACACACAAATTATTGTTCAACATCTCAATTAAAAAAAGGTCTGAACAAGAAGAAGACTAATACCTTTAAAAATGTATCTCAATTGTATTGCATCTAATTGCTGCTCCATTTGACAGTATTAACAGCTTTTGAAAACATGTGAATCAATAAAAACAGAGCACACAATCACTTAAACTGTTTCCTTCAACTGAGAAAAATCTCTAAATTTAGGAAAATGTTGTCGGAACATAATCTGGAGCTTGTAATCCATGCGTTTGTTTCTTCTCGTCTGGACTATTGTAACAGTTTGTTTTCATGTCTTAACAAGAAGGAGCTGTCTCGTCTGCAGTTGATTCAGAACTCTGCAGCGAGAATTCTGACCCGCTCAAGTAGGAGAACTCACATTTCTCCGATCCTTAAAACTCTTCACAGGCTTCCAGTTTCTTTCAGGATCAACTTTAAAATTCTGGTTCTTACTTTCAGATCTATTCATGGTCAGGCTCCTCCTTACATCACTGATCTGATCCAGCCTTACACCCCAGCTCGGGCTCTGAGGTCTGTGGATCAGAATCTACTGATGGTTCCTGAACACGGTTCAGGACCAGAGGAGAGAAATCCTTCCAGGCTGTTGCTCCTAAGCTTTGGAACGATCTTCCTCTTCTCTGTGTTTGATGATCTACTGACTCCTTTAAGAAAAATCTTAAGACGTTTCTATTTGTTCAGGCTTTTCCTTGATTTCTGGAACTCCTGTGTTGTTCTCAGTATTATCTTGATCTTTAAAGTATGTACATTTATTGAGTATTGTTTTGATTGTTTAAGCGCTTTGTGACCCTGGTCTCGAAAAGCACTATAAAAATAATATTACTTACTTATTTACTTACTTACTTACTTACTTAAATAAATTCACTTTTGTATGTAACTTTTTTGTTTTTATGGGTCATTGTTTTGGGTTTAAACATGGGATGAAAACCTTTTTAACGATGTTTCACAAAGTCATAAAGATACCTTTTTTGCACATTATTCTTAACCAAATTTTTAATGTTGGATCATTTTTAATTATATTCAAGGTTTTAGAAATGTATGTAAAAGTAGCTTTCGGGCAGAGCGATGCTGTGGTTCCTTTCTTGTGAAAAGTGTACAGTACACTTTTGTAATCACATCGATCTTAAGTTCAAGAGGATAAAACACGCATCATTCTTGTGTAGGATAAAGCTCTGTAGGCCCCTTTATACCAGTGGTCTCCAAACCCTGGTCCTGTGACCGGGACTGGACAGCAAGAAACAAAAAAAATTTGATCTAATTTATGTTTTATTCATTAATACTGTCCGAAAGGTGTTTTCTTATGCAATAAGATTGTATTTTCTTTTAAGTAGCATTAGCCTAAACTCTTGACACGTCAAGTTTACTCAAAAAATAAACCTGTCAACTAGTGAAAATGAATGAAAAATGAAATCTTTATGATTTATTTTAACTGTTTTTATCAGAAAAAAAACAAAACAATCAGTGCAAAAAACAATCAATCAGCCAAAAGGCCAAGTTTCCGTCTTACACTCATGCCATCGTGATGCCAACGGTCCGAATTATCCCTTCTTGTTGTTTTGCTTTTTGAGTGGCTTCTCCAAAGGATGAGCCTCTGCAAACCAAATTAACAACTGTCTTGCTTGCCTGTGTTCAACATTGGGTCAACGCCAAATATCCCTTCCCGGCGGTCAGAGCGGAGGCCGGGCTGAAGTGGCCCGAGCGGCGGATGAACTCTGACAAAGTTAATTGAAAAGCCTTTTGTGGAATGCGCCGCGAACACGGACTGCCGAGCGCCTCGGATTTCCGGGAACAACTTGTTTAATCTTCGTCCAATTAAAAAACTGTTTGTTTAGGAAGTAATGATTTAAAAAATGGACTTTCTTGCCAGTTTAAAAAAACCTTATTTCAGCGTCTCAGGCATGTGCAAATGGCTGTATCATAGTCCACCTATTCTTCACCTTCCCTTCAATACTCGGTGCCCGTGATTTATGGGACCAACGGTGGGACTTGAACAATGTGAATACAAATAACCTCATGCTGGTTTACACAAGGTTGACGCTGTATCCAATATGTGCCATATGAGCTCCTATGTCTATAGAACATAAGAGCAGGTCTACCATAACATGCCATTTATTTATTATTCTCCACAGAGGAATCAAACCAGAGTTCCAGAACCACTACCGGCAAATCACTTTTTTAAATATGAATGAAAGAAAGAAATGAAAGGAAAAAAAATCATGTACAAATGTCCTACTGGCAAAGGACGTTTTCCCAGGTACATACATACTAACAACACGTCTTATTTATTCAGTACTACATTGTCCCTTTTAACCTTAAAGCTTTTCAATAACAAATATATTTTCCATTTCTCCTGTTGATCCAGTTCATTTTATGACTATTTACAACATCATTAAGTTTTATTTTGACTTAAGTATTGTTTGTTTTTTTCACATTTTACCAATACTATTAGTTTCATTTTTTTATTTTATTTTAGTGATGTTCTTCACAACTAAACTTTTTCTGTGCACCTATGGAGTCTGTAACTGTCCACCTGACCACAATTGGTCAAAAGAAGTACTGTCGTGTCAACACTCAATACACTCCAAACCTGCAGGGGGCGAACACAAGCAAAAGCAGTTAGTGGAACCCAAATTCTTGACAATTGTTTCTAGTGGGACAGTATTCACCTGTGCACCCACAGGAAAAGCAAGGCATTAAATTGTTGGAAGTGGCTCAGTTCGCCATTTTACCTGATCCTGGAAACAGGGAGACGCCACAGCTCCAGATCAACCAGAAGATGCAACTGGTAGGAAAATAAATACTTTTAACATGATGTTTTGAAGTCTTCATGGCTGTTTGTTGACTTAGTGAGAGGCTTTTTTGCAAGTTACCAGAAGGATAAAACGACCGAACTAGCTTCAATGTTTATTCGTACAAATACAATAGATTTAACATCATTGCAGTTACACTTTTCCAACATGAGGAGGCGCCAGAAAAGTGATTTCTAACTCACAGATTGTCTCTTTAAAGTTTATTTCTGTGCATTCACACCCAATTTAAAGCATATTTACGTGTAAAGTCAATGTAATTATGTTATTCTGTAAATGTTTTTATTGGTTTTAATGTGTGTATAAGGCTATCTGGTGTATAAAGCTTAAACTAATCATAAATCAGACAATTTAGAGACAATTTAGTCTCAATCTTCCTCAATTCTTTAATCTGGACCAGATAGATTTAACTACTTTTTTTTAAGATTTCAGCATAAGGGAGGCAGTCGCATTGTTGGCCACTTGTTAGTGCCAGTACTGCAACATGGTGTCTCCAAATCAGTCATTTAATAGTATATTTAATGATAAAACTGTCCATCTGTTACACATCCAGTGACCATCAATGGAGTGATATCAAAAAATATAGTCTCTTATATACTCCTCAGTGTCATCACATTTGATCTGAATTGCGGTTCAAAAGTGCATTATTTATATATAGTGTATGGATTGTAAAGAGGTTATTTTCTAATAAGTTGCAGCTGTCGATGGGGGGGGGGGGGGGAGTTAGGTTCCAGTAACATGGATAATTAAAGTTTTCCAATAATTCTAATTTGCACCAAGTCCAAGTGAAAAAGATATTAGAAGCATCTCAGACGGGCACTTGCGATGACTATCAAGGGCATGTAACAGAAACTGCGATAATTACACGATATACTTCAGAAACCCTCTTCGCGCGCCTCATCATTCTGCACCAGAGTGCATGTAAACCGAGCAGCGAGGAAGACCGTGAGTGCTCTTAATGGACTTGAAATGGATCTAAACGCACGTAACCTGCTCAGCAAGGGCACCGGCGGGCGCTTACATGATAATATGCAAATATTAAACCATCATCAGTCCTTTAGATGTGTGGATGTCTGGAGCATAAGTGGCATCAACATCAGAGCATTATCTCTTACAGAAAAGTTACCAAACGGCAAATATGGAGTTAAAATGTATTAATTTCAGCCTTTTAAATGTCTTGCTTTTAAATGAATGTATATGTTTTTTTTCCTTAACCCTCCTGATTTGTGGATTCATCACTTTAAAAATCCAAAATTTGAAATTGAATAATCCTCAGTATTTTGTTTTGTTTTTCCATTATTGTCAGTCTTAATTGTCCCAGCTGATTAGGGCAAGAGTCGGATCACATTCTAGACACAACCGTACGAGTACAGTAGGTGTGAGTGTGTTTTGTATGTGATTATATTTGTTTTACTGTGGGAGGAAAGCCGAGTGCCCAGAGTAATCCCCCACACAAGCAAAAAAATAAATACGAAGGAGGCACTTTTCTTCTACCTGGAAGTGAACCTGCAACTTCTTGCTGTGATGACAATCACACCCATGCATTATTATCACCTTTTATTGTCTCTTTGTAAAGTTTTTTTTGTCATTTTCCGGAAAAAATACCCCCAAAAAAAGTCCTAAGTCTCCATGTATGCTGATGATATAGTGATTTAGACTGATTCCTGCAGTCCCTACCAACCCTTTCAAATCAGCTTCTTCTCCTCCTTTTATTTACCCACTTAAAGATTCCAGGTTTGATGCCTAGAGGTGATGAATGTTAGCCAAGCAGCATCATCTGCGTGCAATCAAACTGAGCAGCGAGGCGTTCATAAGCGGCAGACTGTTGTGCAGGTTTGGTCTGCAGAGGTTTAGCTTGAGAACAAAAACACAATTAATAATCTGTCTCTTCATCAAGGAAGGATACTTTTCAGATGAAAGTGTTTTTTTTTAATCTAATACATCATGTGTGCTGCTAATTAGCTGCCAAGTTTACAGTATTATTAAAGTGTCTGCCGGCAGTGAAGCTATTACGAGTTATGACGGAGTGAATTTAGAGCTAGCTATAGGCTCTTCATCACCATGGATTCAGATAAAGGTGAAAACGAGTAAGTAATATTTGTAGAGCGCTTTTCTAGCCCAGGGTCACAAAGCGCTTAAACAATCAAAACAATACTCAATAAAATATATGATTAAAAGGTCAAGACACCACCGAGACAAACACAGGAGTCTCAGAGAATCAAGGAAAATCACGAATAAAAAGGTCTTAAGATGTTTCTTGAAGGAGCCAGTAGATCATCAAACACAGAGGGAGAGGAAGATCGTTCCAAAGCTTAGCAGCAACAGTCTGGAAGGATTTCTCTCCTCTGGTCCTGAACCGTGTGCGAGGAACCATCAGAAGATTCTGGTCCACAGACCTCAGAGCCCGAGCTGGAGTGTAAGGCTGGATCAGACCATGAATAGTTCTGAAAGTAAGAACCAGAATTTTAAAATTGATCCTGAAAGAAAGTGGCAGCCAGTGAAGAGTTTTAAGGATCGGAGAAATGTGAGTTCTTCTACTAGAGCGGGTCAGAATTCTCGCCGTTTCAACTGCAGGCGAGACAGCGCCTTCTTGTTAAGACACAAAAACAAACTATTGTTGCAATAGTGCAGATGAGAAGACACAAACACATGGATTTTAAGCTCCAGATCATGTTGTGACAACATTTTCCTAAATTTAGATTTTTCTCAGTTGAAGGAAACAGTTTCTGGTCACTTTTCTGCAGTTTTGAACAAGAGACATGTCTTTACTACTTACTATACTTGTGTATAACTTGATATTTTAGAACTATATGTGTTTGTAATGTGATTCTATTGTTATTGAGACTATCTTTTATTTTATTTAATGTTCACTAGATGCAGGAATAAGTAAAAAAAAGCTCCTGTATAAAATTAAAATGTTGCTATATTAAAGGTGGCACGCCAACATGGCAGATGGATTTGAGAATATGGAACAAGATGAAGCCGTTCGAAGCCTCAGGTCTGTGTTTTAGAATCAATAAATGATGGAAGCTTGGCGTGCACAGATGGCATTTGTTAATTCCATTCAAAACGGATCAAAAAAAATATTGCAATGAAATAAACATCCCTGTGGGTTTTGATGTCACACGCGACGATCTGGCTCCCACTTCAAAAACCGGGGAAGTCGCTGTCAGAGGAACAGAGTTGGTGACTGAGGCTAAGCTGGAGTGAACTTTGTGGCCCTTTTTATTTTTTTGGCTGCCTATACGCTGACCATTTCTTAAGAGTCAAGGACATGTTGAGCCTTCACAGAAATCCCCAGCTGCTTCTGTATCCATTTGAAATGATAATTTCATCACCCGGCAAATATTTTCATTTTTTTTATAAGGCCTGATAAACTTGGTCCTTGCAGTGTTGCAGCGCGATAAGCACATTTTCGGTGTTTCATGTGTCAAAATGAGCTCATCACCCAGTGGGCTCCTTATCGCAGATTCATTCTCGCTAACCCAGATAAACTAAACATTTAGAGGATTTTCCCTGGTTTTTTTTTTGCGAAAGTTTAGCGTGTGATCCTCGTGCAACTCATCGGCTAGTTCAGTATTTGCTTCTGAATCGAGGTAGAAATTCAACTGTTTAAATTGTGAGGTTTTTTGCAACAAGTCTGGCTAAGAAAATATTTTTTTGTGTTTCAATGTGTAAGTTTGCCACATTTATTGTAAATATTGATGAAGTTGCAAATCCTTACTGTCTCATATCTCATATTTTATTGTAAAAAAAAAAAAAGTATTTCAGAAACACCATAGTATAACCTTAACACAATATTCAAGAAGAAAGAGATTTAAACAAAAACATACTTAAACACAGTTTAAGATTATTTAAACTTACAAATGATGCGTGTAAGAGATGTACAGGAAAATCTTCAAATACATGCATTTGAATTTAATTTCGTTTTTTTTCTGTCATTTACTTCAAGAATATTGAAAAATACATGGAATAATACACATAGAATTATAAATGACTTCAAATACAAAGAACTAGGAATTAGCTGAAGCATTCAATTAGTAATTACATAAATAAAATGAACACCGTACGATAATGCATGACACACATAAATGATCAAAGGGCGTCAATAATAAATAAACATTAAGAATGAACTTAATATTGTGGATAAAATGCAGTTTATAATTGGCTGATTACAGTTGAAAAAGTTACTATTGTATGTGTATGATATACTGTATATACAAACCAAATGTTGTTCATGATTCAAAGTGTACAGTGATATAAAGCTTGACACAAATATACTGTGAACCGATGATAAAGACAAGTGAGTTTGAAAAATGTAGATGAATTGAATTTGGTGTAGATTCAAACTCTGTATAATTCAAATATTAAAACACCCATTTGGCCCTATGGCCTATTTGGCCAAATTTGAACAAATTCCATTCTTCCTGTTTTTATGAAACTTGCTGTCTATTATCTGCTGTGAAATGGAAATCTAATTTCCCGAAGTAGATTTCCAGAGGGATTAATAAAGAATATCTAATCTAATATAACGAATATAGATTATATGTATTTTACTGTTTAAAAAAAAAAGTATAATTCTTAATATATGTTCTTTATACTTATACTACATATCATATACACTCTGTCATCCCTTGCATTTTGTTCTCATGTTTACACTTTGATCTTTGTTCTTGTTCTTATGAAACTTGTTGTACCTTCTATTGTCTGCTGTGAACTGAAAACCCAATTTCCCGAACGAAACCTCACGAGGGATTAATAAAGTCAATCCATTGATCTATTGGCAGCAAATAAAAAAACTGTTCTCTTTACTGAGTTACGTGCAATTTACGTCACATAATAAACCCGACTTAGGTTGGACTGTCCCAGACTGCATTGAAAGACTTGGGGTTCGATGTAATTTCTTTCTTCTTAATTTTTTTTTATTTTTAGGGCCCACATGATCTACTGCATTTTTTTAAACTGACAGCGCCACCTACAGAGCTCTTACACAAATTGGACCCTGCTTCATGAGGCTTCGTCTGCTTATACCTCTGGTTATTATGAGTTAATTTAGTTTTCAAGCCGCTACAAATCTAACATTATTAGTGTTGGTATATTAAATAAAACTAAGAATAAATATGTTTATTTTATTACTATTTTTATCAACCTTTTTAGGATCTTCTTATTCTTCTTTTTCTCTGTATTATTTTCATTTCCGATAGGTAGTGATGAGCTAAAAAAAACAACTTCATGAAGCACTGTCATACTGTTCAGAGCTCAGTAGGTGGCGCCCCTAGTGTAAAACTGATGTAAGGTTTCACTAGTATATAAAATTATATAATACTGCTTCATGACATTTTTAACGTTAACTTTTTTTAAATGATTGCTATACTATTATATTTTTTCAAACTGAATTCACTTTTCATTTAGTGGTTTTCCAAAACTCATTCACTAAACAAAAAAAAGCTTTTTAAATATTACATTTTTGTTTTATTGGTGGTTTTCCTAACTTTGGAACAACTTTTAGTTGTTAATTGTGTACAATAAGAATAAACATGTTCAGGGCCGGGTCTAGACAGGCATGTCTACAAATCTTGAGGGGGCATTGTGCTGTTACTTACTTACTTACATGTAAGTTTGAGGGGGCACAACATTTATTTGAGGGGGCCAGGCCCCCTCTTGCCCCTGCCTAGACCCGGCCCTGAACATGTTACCTTAAAGGACAAACTTATCAACGATTATCATAATGTAACGTTTAAGTCACGATAAATGTTGTAAACTTCACTGCTCCACGACTGTTGCCAACCCCCCCATTATGAGATCTTCTGTGGCTAAAATATTGGCTTCTGCAGCGAAATGATCGATCACTGCCATTTTTTTATGAACTGCAGCCTCTTGTTTTCCGCAATAAATAATCCGAATAAAAAGGGCAGGTTTAGTCTCGCTTGAATAAAAAATGCAACATATTCCACCGGTTCTTGACTCAAAAGCTTTGTGTTGGAGATGATTGCAATGATTTCTATGCGGCTGCACAGATGGTGTCATCGAGCCTGAATATTTATGCTCCGTCAGTTAACATCAGCTCGGGCCAGAACTTCACTCATGAGATCGGGTCGCGCTGCCAACATTAGGCATTTATGTGAAAATATGCATTCGCCACTTTCATCAAATTATGTTCTTGGACGCAAAGAGAGGGTTCATGGATCGGCGTATAAGAAACGGATAGTAAAATATCTGCTTCGTGTTTTTTTCTTTTTCTTTCCGCCATGAGCGACGCAGGAAGTGACCGAGCGGCAGGATGCTTTGACCTCTGATGAATGAACCCGTGGATCAGATGACCTTCAGACAAAACCGCACAAGGACAGTTTTGAAATGTAAAAAAAAAAAACGATTTTGTGATTCGTCTCTGCTTTCAGCTCTACGAATTCAAACAATTCATGAATGTTTTCTCTTTACTACAAAGAAAGCAGGATAACGCCTTCAGTATCTGCTTCAGAAAGATTGTTTTTTTTAAAACAGCAGGATATTTGACCAAACAGCAGCCGAGACAACCAACAGATGTTTCTCCTCTCTGAAAAAATTCTGAAGTAGCTCTGAGTTTTAACGATAGTGACCGTGATACCAGCTGTTAGATCGATTTTTTTTTGTCTGTTTGTTTGTTTTTCCAAGCCTGACTGCTGACAATGAATACGTGAAAAAGCTTCTCTTCGCCTAATTTGGACGGAAGGTTATTGATGTGGAGTAACTGCTGCACAGATTTAGTTTTTTTAAGGTTTTTGATTTATCCAAAAATATTAGAGTCGCTAACAACAACAATGACATGACTCTTTAGCTTGAAGAAGTCAGAAGTATTTTTTTTATAAAGGAAAGGTGTTTTTCTTGTCGTTCCGTAGAGCCCGCTATCGTCCACAAAACATGAATCTTGAATGAAAATGGGAATCTGGCCTCGCATCTCAGCCACCTCGAAAGGCACCGTCACCCACGTGAGAAAACCTATTTCGCCAGCTCCCTTGTTCTCAGAATTTATCATGGTTGGAGACAGAATCTCTGCACTTACAGGCTCACTTTCACACCATGATAACATGCAACGTCGACCTCTTACAAAACAAGAAAATGCCTCTTTTTTTTTTTTTCTTTTGTATCTATTTTCACACACTTCAAGCTAGGGACCATCATTTGAAAAAAAAAATGTTGTCCTCTGTGTAAATCTTTTGTACAGACATGGTGGGGCCCAGTGTTGCATTTCAAACTATGGATAAGGTTTGGTCTGAGGTGATGCTGAACATCCTTCGTCTAAATCACTGGAGAGCAATACAATTTCTCCAGGGGCCACATTTTATACTGTGACTGAGGTAAGGGGCCGTTAAGCCAAAAAAACAGAAGCATAAGAAACTTTTTTTTAAGGGAGAAAAAAGATGTTAATATGACATATTTTAATAAAACTAAAGATATTTTCAAATAAATAATAATACATATTTTTCAATTAAATCTACTATGAAACAGTTTCGAAGAGAAATATTCTCCCAAAAAGGAGAAATAAAAAGAATACAAAATTTGTCTTAAAGTAGAAACATGTTGTATTTTTACATGTTTAAATGAAAACTAAACTACTAAATACAATTGTTTGTTAGCCATCACACTTTTCTAGTTTTCATTGAGGGCCGCAAAAATACATTCAAATGTCCGCATGTGGCCCCCGAGCCAAGTTTTAGGTTTGGTCTAGATTTTTGCTCAGATTTAGAATAACTGAGAATTATCTGCTTTAAAGGGTTCTGTAAATAAAAATTAAATGAAAGAACAGGAAAAATCCAGGAAAGATATTAATACATTTTAACTGAAAAATTACTTAAAAATTATATCCACTTTTTTATCTGAGCGGATTTATTACCTTTAACACCCAAAAACATACGATTACTTTCCACTCTAGAACATAATGCAACATTTTATTATAATTTGTTTCTTTAACCCTCACATAACAATTAAAACTTTTAAGTGTATAAAAATAAACTATTTCACTGGAACGTGTTACGGAGAAGTTAATTTAGCATAACTTGAATGCAGCCACAAATTAATGAGAGTTTTTAAAACTAAAAAGTAATTTAAAAATAATTTTGACAATTTCCATGTCTGTTATCCACTGTTAGGTTGTAGGGTTAAGCGCCATCTAGTTCCTTTATTGAAACTGAGTGATGTTATCTTCTGTTATTAAGTAAGTGATTTATATTTGTAAAGCGATTTTCCAGACCAGGGTCACAAAGCGCTTAAACAATCAAAACAATATTCAATAAAATATATAATTAAAAGGTCAAGATAAAACCGAGACAAACACACAAAATCAAGGAAAAGTCTGCACAAATAAAAAGGTCTTAAACGTGTGCGAGAAACCATCAATAGATTCTGATCCAAAGACCTCAGAGCCTGAGCTGGGGTGTAAGTCTGGATCAGATCACTGATGTAAGGAGGAGTCTGACCATGAATAGATCTGAAAGTAAGAAACAGAATTTAAAAATTGATCCTGAAAGAAACTGGCAGCCAGTTTTAAGGATGGTGGAAATGTGAGTTCTTCTACTAGAGCGGGTCAGAAGTTTAATCAAGGATCCAATATACATTATTTTTTTGGGGTTATATTTATTTTTTAACAATAGAAAGGGCATAAAACGAATAAAAAGCTTTATAAGTGAACTCTTCAGAAATGGAAAAATGTACTTTTCCTCAGGGGCCACATTATTTACTCTGAAATAGAAAAGGGATGAATTAAAACAGACTTAAAAAAAAGCATGTTTTATATTAGAAACTGCTAAATAAATAGATGTTATTAAGGCAATTACAAAGTGTTATTATGTTCATGATATATTATTTAATGTTATGTTGTATTTAACCGTACCTTTTTTTTTTTTTAAAGGACATATTAAATCAAACTTATTATTATTATGTATTTTTAAATTTCTTCCTATTTAAAAGTTATTTTGTTGATTTGTTTTTTTGTTTTTTTCACTCATTGTTGTTTTGTGGTTGCATCAATCAAAATCGGAAATTTTAAAGCATTGAATAATCCTTATCTAATTACTATCAGTCATGATTTTTTTCAGATGAGCTCCTTGGCAGAGGTATGTCTGCATCCAGCTCCCCTCTTTGATCGTAAACAACAGAAGGTTGTTTTTGCTCCGTCAACGTGTCCATGTGTTTCTGCTAAGACATCACAACACGCATGCAGTCGCTGGTTTCAGCTGGTTCAGGTTATGGGCGACATTAACGGAGCCAACACGTGTCAGATGTATTTCTCATCAGCATTACAATGTTTGCTTCAGCCGCCGGTGATTGAATGCGCATCTTTGGCATCTCACGAGGCTTCTAGTAATTCCCTTAAATTGTCTTTTTGGAATCCGGCCCAAGTCCGGTAATGCCCGAACTACATTAAAACATGATTTTAACCCTTTGGCAGTGTTTCAGGTTATGCAACAGCTAATCATTGTGAGTGCTTAAGAGTTTATTAGGATGCTTGCAACGCTGAATCGACATGTCGGGAGCCACGCCGCTGTACGCCACTGGTTTACCAGCAAATCAGCCTCTCCAAAGCTCCCGGGCATGTGACCTTTTGACGTAAAAGCTGATAAATAACAGTCTCATTGTGTCGGCCCCTTTGCTGCGGGGACTCCACGCCGCAATAACAAAGGCGCCGCACGTACCCCCCCTGGATGCGGGTCGGACCATGTTTTATTCAAGCCTGATAATGGTACAAGAGTTGAGGGAGAATTTCAAAGCAATAGAACTTTTGGGCCAATTGATATGTTCAAATTTAAAATGTGTAAGAGCAAAAAAATGTCTCTGGGTGCGATGGCCAAAGCCTTTTTAATGATTTTCGTTCAGATGATGTTGAGATATGATTCAGTGCGGAGACAGAAAAAGTGCAGGACTGTTCATGTCCAGCAGCAAATCAATTAAAACGAGGGGGGGGGGGGGGAGTGCGTCATTGGGCTGGAGCGCAGCCACATTAAAGCAAGGCACTTTTTGCAATTGCATATTAACATATGGTCCCAAGTAGGATTTTTCTCCTGACTCGACTCCATTTAAAGTCTGGCATCAGCACAACATAATATAATCAACAGGAAGAACACCATTGTACATGGAAATGATGTATTGAGGAGGAAGTCTCTGGATCAGGTTTAATAAAAGTCAAATTAACGTATGGGTCGAACCAACTTGAACTATAATATGGATCAAACATGTGGGTCGGACTGATTTTATTAAATCAAGACCCGTCCGATGAACCGTAAGAATCCATTACGTTAATAAAACTTGGTTATTTCATTGTGTGCTGAGATTAAGAAAGTACTTTTTAGCTTTTTGGTTTTTTTTGTTAGCTCTTTTTGAGGAGCAGCTGTTAGAACCCATAAAAGTAAATTGCATTTTTAAGGATTTACATTAAAATTAAATCATCCGTTCCCTGTCCTTCTCGCCATCAATATTTCCTGGGAAATTCTTTAAAGACATCTGTGGCTTTTTAGAAGTGTTTCCACAGATTAGGAGACAAATGTAAGACACACTCTATTATATATTTTCCAATATAATAATAATAATAATAATGTATATTTGTAGATTTTCGGAACAATCTAAAATAATACTTGTTTTATTTTCATATTTCTTTGCAAAATAAGGACTTTTACAATCACATTTTCATTACGTCATTCTTGTCCTGCAATGCATGCTGGGATGCCTCGGTACATTGCTATCGTTATCATTGAAGCGAATCGCGCTACCATTGTCGCATTTTTCTTTGTTTCTCTTTAAAAGTCCTTATAAAAGTCATTGATTTATTAGCAACTTTTCTACCCACCCTCATGTCAACGAAGAGTTTGGATTCATTTCAGAGTAATACGATACTTTTTAGAGTTTTAGGTAAAAATGTAAATTAATTTTAACGTAGCAACTTGTCATCGTCTTCATCTCTATCCAAAAAGACACACTTTTTCTCATTCTGTAACGTTCATTTTGTATTGAAGGCTCAACATGAGGAATTGTGCAAAAAAACATGTATTAAGTCCATATTTTAAGCCTGTTTTTAGCGGACACTTTTAGGCTAGCTGCTACTGCTTTAGCCTAAATCCTGCAATGTGTTTGGTGCGTCATTTTGGATGAAGATAAAGACAACAACTGACCTGCAGTTGCTACATTTAATGGACATACATTTCTGCCTATAACTCTAAAAAGGAACAGATTACTCTAAAAAAAAAAACACATATGTTCCGACGACAATTTGATGTGATTCTTTTTGGTGTTTTTTCATCAGTCAACGTTTAAAAAAAAAAAAGAGTTTTATCAGTCAAAGTAAGAAAAGTGAATCACATAAACTGGTGTTTATCTGAGTGGAAAATTTGGAGTACTTAATGGAGGAAACCCACACAATAAGAGTCACTTTAAATTCAGTTTTACAACAGATGGATTGAGATTTATCCTGTGATTTTAAAACACTATCACTTATCACTCGAACATTCTGCTGCCCACTCTCAAATTAATGTGCAATTTATTTTCGAAATTATATAGATATGCCATGTTTTTTTTTGGCCAAAGTGTTGTTTTTCTCCCTAACAGATGTCTTTGTGTTTTTATAAAAGTTGGTAGCCATTAAAATAAAATCTGAAAGCTATGAAAAAAAATTAAAACAAGAAATCAAACCAACTAAAACAAAGTTGAAGTCACGAATATAACAAAACGATAACAAATCAATTCAGTAGTAAATAAATAGAAGAATAATTAGAAGATTAAAAATAGATAACGTTTGTGTTAAACCTGTTTCTTAGCAATAGGTTAAAAAATAACAGTTTCTTAATGCTATTTCTATCTTCTTAGAAAATGATAATATAAACATAAAAAAAAATAAAGCAGTGAAATCAGGAGCACACAATACAATGATCATATTATATACAATACAATAAAATAAAGTTAAAGATTAACTGATAAACCGACTGTTAAAGAGGGAAATGGAGCTGCTGCACGTAATGCAGCGAATCCATGGTGAATTGTTGGAGACGGCAGCGTAAAGAACTAACCTGATGCAAAAAGACAACTAAAGATTTCCGTTGTAATAGAAGCAGATGAGCATAATCTAAGATGACTGATGTGTTAGGCTGGTTGGGGTTTTCTTGTTGTTTTACTGCCGTGTTACAAGCATATTCCATGATACAAGGAGTCTTATAGAGTTCTATATATTTACAAATGATTATTGTTGAATTTAGTTGGTGCCAATTATATTCAAGTGAAGTCCAGAATTTACAATTATTCAAATCGTGAAGTAATTCGATGTTTTTTTCAAAACAAATTTAGTAACTATTTCAAATTGTTTTAATAAATCTGTTAATGGACAAATAAAGTTACATTCAGTAGCAGATAGAGTAACATTTCAAATCCTGAAATTATTGTATTGAATGACCTAAGAGGAACTATTTAACTTTATCTCTTCTTTTAATTGAAGGCTCAATTTTGTGTTGGTCTATAAAGAAGTAATGGTTAGTACATGATAATTTGAGTAAAAATAAACAAAACAAAACAAGCAGACGTTGTATTATAAAACAGAGACATTTGATATTAACGCAATTTTATCCAAACAATTCTGAATACAATGAGACATTCACAACAGACTACACATGACTCAAACTCTAATTTATATTCGAATATTTAATTAAAAAAAATAAAAAAATGGATGGTGTGAATTCTTTTCTATATTTTTTCTAAAAATGTCTTCAGCTTCCAATTGTCACCCATTCACTGTGGAAGCCTCCTCCCTTCCCAACATTACATAAGCTGGACTGTGGGATCTGGTCAGAAGAGTTGACTCAGTCCTCACACCTGGTGGGCACGCTGGCTGTTACACACATTATTTGGAAGCACACACTGTTCTGAAGCAGCCAGGGCAAACAATTTGTGAACCGAGTTGGATCAAGTTTTGCTTCGAAACCTGTTTGGATGGGACTTTTTTTTTTTGGTACACATCCTGAGTATATATCTGCCAGTGTGTTCTTCCCACTGTGTTGACTGTCTGAAGGATACTGTGGAACGTGCACTTTGTGTGTGTCTGTGAGTCACAATGTGTTTTGAGTCTTTGCCAGCAAAGTTTTTCTTTTTTTGTCATTTTCAATTTATTTCACGGTAGAATTCATTGATTGAAACAGAGGGTTCATGTCTAGTATGTGACGTGTTTATTCGTTTGAGATATTTATGAGTCATTTTGAAAAAGAGGGACAATAAAGCAGGTTCCTTCCTCAAACACAGGTTTTTGCTTCTATTGTATTTTGCTTTTTAACACTAAAACGAAGTTCAGCATCTTCAGGCATAAGGCCACTGTATCATGTACCGTTTTCCCAGACAAGAAATGCACATATTTCTCAGCTTTTTACCTCTCATTTACAAAAAACAACTGGAAGAAATTGTATTGGTTTAGCAATCAAATTCTACATTGTCACAATAACTCACAGTTAAGATATTTATTCGTGGCTGAACTTGAAATAAATCCTAAAACGGTGAAAACTTCCTGGTAATACTAATACTAATTCCAAGACGGCTACTTACATATGGGTATTTTCCTAAAATGGTGAAGCACAATATTGATTTTTATAAAAAATATATATATATTTGAAATATATCTTTAAAAATATCTGCTGTGTAATGTCTGTGTATAAAGATTTGCGCAACAACGGGAAGGCAAACCACATATTGATTGGTATACGTGTTGACCAGAAAAACAAGATGGCTGCTAAAGGCAAGTCTTCCTTTAAATCTACATGCATTTATTTCTTTGTAGGTATATTTAAAAATGTGAGCTACATTTCAATTTATATATAATTAAATATATAGTGTTTAGTTTATAGTGCACAGACCTCCCCCGAGCAGCTCATAAACTCCCCCCACATTGAGATGTTTATTATAATTTTATAGACATTTTTTTGGACGATTCATTATTTATTTATTTTCTGATTGAAATAAACTCACGAAACAGCAGGGGGCAGTAGCATTTCTAAACTCACATTTGCAAAGATAAGGAGAAAGTTGTTGGAGATAACTTCAGAACTCCTGCCCGACTCAACGTCCACAAATCCTTCTAAAGATTTGTAGATCCGGATGGTAATCCAGAGCACCTCCAACGTTAAATAGTCTGTTCCTGGTTACACATTCACTTTCATAACGCTGACAATCACACACCTCCTTGGCAGCGGTAGAACAAAAAAATGATGGCCACTTAAAGCTTGTGAAGTGATGAGCTGAAGTGTGAGTTTTATGATGACGATTGATGATTAAACATGAAAGCATCTGTCAGCCACTACTGATGATTCAAGCGAGTAATGTAGCAGAAAAGAGGGCATTTTGGGACAAGAAGGATAAAATCTAATGGTCCACTTTGAATATTCAGATAATGATGTTTTGGTGAATTCATCAAATATTCCTTCAACTACTGTTATTTGCAAATGGATTTTCAAATAATTTGAGAAAAATAAAAGCAGTACAACCTGTGAACAAAGATATATGTTTACAGACGGTGTTCGCCGTGTTTTATAATTCCCTGTGATTCTCTTGTTTTTGTGATTCCAATGTATCTGTCCTAGATTTGTTTTATATGGCCTTTGGGGTAACAAATGATCCCCGCTGTATACAAGCCTTGATTTATGTAGTAATGAATATGAGATCATCTTATTAACATAACCTTTAAGGCACGCTGTGACCATTATAAACTTTCTAAAAAACATTTTTAAGCAAACTTTTGAGGTCTTCTCGTTTGTTTTGCCACAAGGGGAAACAGCTCTAGGTGCTAACGCAACAGAAAATAATATCCTCATAATTGTATCTACAAATGTTACTCTGGGGAGATTACAGAACCGCTGGATTCTTACAACAACAAAAAAAAAACGAGTAACCACGAGAGCGCAAGATGTCGCTTGAATTTCAGAAGCAAACCGACATGAAGGTGAACTTGTGAAGAGCTCCACGTTTCTGACACGGACGCATTCCAACATGAATGCATCTTAAGGACTTAATGTGGCTATTTCATGGTTTAAACAATGGTTCAATAATCTCTGGTATTGATGGTAAAGGAGCATGCAGCAGATGTCTATAAGGATGCAGATTTCATTGCTATATTTTATGCTTATAAAAATATATAAATACATTTTTTCCTGGGAGACAATTTCTGAATGAGTTTGATTGATGCTTTTTTTTTTTTTTTAAAGGCATGTGAAGATTTTGCTCATATGTATTTCTATTTCCGCTTGGCATCTCCATTTCTATGGGAAAAAAAAAAACCCTGCTGTGCGCAAAAACAAACATTATCGGTATATTTAATGAAGAACGTGTTGATTCAGAGCTCTTTTTCATCATGTTCCAGGTCCTCGGCAAGAAGAGGCTCTCGGAGCTCGGGCTCGTCTTCGTGACTTTATTACTGTGAAACATGCTCTGATTTCTCAGGGGGACCTAATATCGGAGATCAAACACCGAGCGGAGGATTGTGACTCGTGCTCAGAGGTCAGATGGATGACAAACCGCACAAGTTTGCCCACGCAAGTCTGACTTCTCGAAAACATAAAGAGCTCTTTCAAGTCTAACGCCATAGCAACACTTTTGCTCCTGCTTTACCTTCTTCACCCACACACACACACACACACACACACACACACAAGCATGTGCGACTCCGACAGCTGTAATCCACCAGTTCTTGTCGGTTCCTGTGACGAGAAGATTTCAAATGCGAGCTCATTGTGTCATCACCATGTGTGATGTTTTGCCAGGTGTCTGTTGTCAGTCAACATCAAGGTTACAGTTAAGGTTGTGTTTACGGTGTCTTGACTGACGTTCAGTTCTTTTTATGTGTTCAACGTCTCTACGGTGTTTTAAGATTAAAGGGATCATCAACAATCTAAAATGTATAATCTCAAGATTAAATAAGGTAAACTTTAAAACTAAGATAGCTTCTTAGTCAGACACTGCTAAATACATAAACCCCACACCGCATCTTAATTACAAGTTGTGATGTGCTGGTGAGGCTTCAATAAGCTTCATAAGGTAGGGTTTTTGTTTTATAGCTCAGTAGGTGGCGCCCTAGGTTTAAAAATAGAATTAGAATAGCTGAGAACTGGCCTTAAAAAGTATGAGGCTTTATCAGCCTATACAAGCTTAAAACAAACTTTTGTTACATTTTTTCAGTAATAGTGACTGTTTGAGTCTTGATCTGAAAGTTCTTGGTCTTTGAATTGGTTTTGGTCTCATATGACCTTGGTCTCAGTCTTGATTTTTGTCTTGATCTTGGTCTTCATATTAACTTGGTCTTGATATGTTGTTGGTCTTCATATGGCCTTGGTCTTTATATGTTCTTGGTCTTGATATAACCTTGGTCTTCATATTACCTTGGTCTTCATATGGCCATGGCCTCAGTCTTGATACGTTGTTCGTCTTCATAAGGCCTTGGTCTTGATATGTTCTTGGTCTTCACATGTTCTTGGTCTTCATATGGCCTTTGCCTCAGTCTTGATATGTTCTTTGTCTTCCTATGACCTTGGTCTTCATATGGTCTTGGTCTTTATATGGCCTTGGCCACAGTCTTGATACATTGTTGGTCTTCATATTGCCTTAGCCTAAGTCTTGATATGTACTTGATCTTGGTCCTCCTATGACCTTGGTCTTGATATGGTCATGGTCTTGATATGGCCATGGTTTTGGTCTTGATATTGTCTTGGCCTTATTCTTGATGTTGTTGGTCTTCATATGGCCTTTGTCTCTGTCTTGATATGGTCTTGGCCTTGGTTTTGGTCTTTGTCAACACTCTCTGGTCTTGTCCTCTCCTGTCTTGGTTTCGGCTCAGGCGGTCCTGTCTAAAACATTTTAAACATGATAATGAAAGTAAATACCAAAAATTAGCTATTTATCTAGATATTACAGCATCCTAAGGATCTTAATGTGAGCAGTTTTAAAACATTTTATGAAACATTAAGTGATTAATAAACCTTTTTGCTGAGAAAAGGCATCTTTAATCACTCATTTAATACTTGTACAGTCCCATCCCATAATATTCCTGCCCTTCGTTCCCATCAACCTACATCCAATAGACTTACAGTCAACGTCTTCTGTGTGATGTCATTTGCAGTGCGAAGAGGAGATCCCTGTGCCTGACTTGGCCTCAAAGAAACATCAAAGACGAAGCTCTTTGGTTTGACGGTCAGTTGATATACTCGTCTTCGACTTAAATCCTTGCACATTTTCAAAGAGAGACATTAGCCCGCAGGCTAGGGACCCAAATCCAGATTCTTTGTATTCATGATGTATTTTCTTTTTGTCTTAATCTTGTGCTTAAGGGTGTAAGTGGGTCAACTTGACGTCTGTTACAATGTTAATGTTCCTGAACTAATGCATTCGGATCCTTATTCTTCTAAATCATCTTTTTTTCCTATATTTTTTAAATGAAACTGCAAAAGGTGAATTTTTTTACACCATTTATTGATGTTGTTCTGACATATAATGCTGTCTAACTTCAGCTCGTTTGAGGTGTCACTGGTCTATAGGGGTCGTGGCTTTTTAAAAGGGTTCATTAAATGAAAATCGGTGAACAATTGTGGCTCAAATCTTATTGATGAGCACGACTGGTATCGGCGGAATGTTGTGACATTTCGTCACTAGATGATAACCCTTGCTGGGTGAACCCTGATGATTGGTCTGATGAATTCTATGATCGTCTACATCAGATATCAGTGTCAAACTCCAGGCCCATAATCCGAACCTGCCGTACAAAGTAATTTTTGTAAATAACAAAACTGATTCAAAGTTGGAAAAAAAAAACCACGTGGTTTTACACAATACATATTTAAATAGTTGATTTGGCAACTAAAACATATGGAATTGCTGCAGATGGAATGGAATTTGGTGAAAAATGTGGAAGCAGATCTTTCTTCAAAATAATTAAATGGGAAGACTAATAAAACATTGAGTTTTGACTAGTTTATCTTTAAAAAAAAAATTCTCAGTTATAACAGAGAAGACTGTTCAATATAATCATTTTTAATCTTGGCCTGCAAAGCAGATCGTGTTACTTGGAAATTTCTGTTCATTTTGAACTACTGTGTAAAAAAACAGACATTTCTGTTATCATGAAATGTATTGAACTGTTGATTACCATGATATTGGTATTGATTTCAACACTCGTCAGTCTTGTTCTTTGGCTCACCTGCTCTCAGTCACAGTCCTGGTCTTGAAGCATAATGAAGCCCAGTGAAATAAACTATAATATGATGCTGTGTCTTTCAAGCACATTTATATTTATTTTTTTATTTTTGGGCATCTGTCTTGACTTAGTTTATCTTGGTCTTGGTCTTACTCTTGGTCTCAACCCTTTCCGGTCTTGATCTTTGTCTCAACACTCTCCTGTCTCTGTCTTCGTCTTGATGTTGGTCTCAACACTTTCCACTTTCTTGGTCTTGGTCTTAACACTCTACAGTCTTGTTCTTTGTCTCAACACTCTCCCGTCTTGGTCTTGGTCTTGGTCTCGGTCTCAACACCTGCCAGTCTTGGTCTTGGTCTCGGTCTCAACGCCTGCCAGTCTTGGTCTTGGTCTCGGTCTCAACACCTGCCAGTCTTGGTCTTGGTCTCAAAAATCTACGGCCACTGTCTTCGTCTTTATCTTGGTCTGAACACTTTCCACTTTCTTGGTCTTGGTCTTAACACCCTAAGGTCTTGGTCTTGGTCTCAACACTCTCCGGTCACTGTCTTCGTCTTCCTCTTGGTCTCAACATTTTCCGGTCTTGGTCTCAACACTCTCCAGTCTTGGTCTTGGTCTCAACACTCTCCAGTCTTGTGCTGTGTCTCAAATCGCATACTAGCGTACTAAAAGTTAGTATTTTTAATGCGTTAGTGCGTCTCAATTCTTAGTATGCGAAATTTAGTGCGCCATGCACACTAAATTGGCGTACTAACACGCCCACAAAACTGAGCATGGTTCGATGGACACTAAACACACTAAACAGCCGCCATCTTAGTGACGTTTTAAACGAAAGTTACGTCATATATAATTACATATATATGCATATACTTACAGGTGCATTTTCAGCAGCAGTAGAAGGATGAGACGTCTTCGCTGCTGATGCCAGCATAAATATCTCGCGAATATTTAGATTCTCATATTTTTTCTTTATTTCTTTTTCCAAACTTGCAAACCGTGCTGCCAGCAGGTGTCGGCGATAGCGTTCAAACAGCTGGTTGCAAACATCGTTAAATAGTAGTAGAAGAAGAAGCTGTCATGTGATTTCCTGTTAGTGTGTAGCAGCAGTGTTTGATTTGAGACATACTATCTGTGGAGAATTTGCGTACTAGTTAGTACGTACACTAAACTGATGCATACTAACTTCTAGTATACTAAGAGTAGTATGCGATTTGAGACACAGCATTGGTCTCAACACTCTGCAGTCTTGGTCTTGGTCTTAGTCCTGGTCTCAACACTCTTGTCTACAGGTCTAGTCAATGCAAAATAAAATTTGAAATATGTTAATGAAAATTAAGCGAATAGTGTCACAGAGGGTTAGTCCTTACGATAAAACCTTGTGTGTCAAGTTGTGCGTCTTGTTTTACGTAAAACCAGTTTAAGACGAATACACTTTAAAATTTAAATATCAAATGAAAATGACCTCTGTAATGTTTACACCTTTTGGCACTTACAACAAATGTGTATCCTGTTTAGAATCAATCAAAAATATATACAAAATAAGAAGGTTATTTTAGTGACATGATCAGAAAATGCCCAATGGTGCTTTTAGTGAATGATAAAACTGACGTTTTCTTCTGTGGTGGTTTTCCTTTAATGGAAATGAATGTGGTCAGTAGAAGTCAAGAAAAGTGGGAGTTGAATCAAGACTCCAGTATTGGGAATGCTTGGGGGGGTCATGCTTCAGAATCCCTGTCAATCAAATACAAAAGGGAATCATTCATTTCCTGTTCCGGTGGGGAATCCAAGAGTCAAGTCAAGGGATCAATTCATCAATTATAATCCATTTTAAACATTTGTTGTGATAAATGGCTCAGCTGCAGCACTCGCTGTCAGGATCACTAGCGTTTCCCATAAATCACACAAAAGGACCATGAATCAATGACATCTTCATATCCAGTAATGAGGAAGCGGGAAGGGGGAATGATGTCCGACTCACGAGCCTCAAAGATTGCACGTCTCTGAAATGTAAAAGCGACATTTTATCATGATAGTAAGACGCCATGTTGACCAATGACGGCACAGATAAGCAGGGATGTGAAGGAGGCATAAAAGTTACGCCTGTTATCAATTTGAATGGAAATGATTACGACAATGTTGAAATGTAATGACAAGTTATCAATAGTAGCAGGTACAAATTTAACATATTAGAAGGTAAACAAAACAAAAACAAGAACAAATTACCCATTGAAAAATTAGTATTAAATCAAATGAGCCTTAGAAATATTGTATTACTACGGTATGGTATGAAAGATGGAGAAAAGGGATTTGAAAAAATGAAACTGAAATAATAAAAAGGGGATTATAGGAGTAGAAGTAGTTTGTGTCAAAGCACACATAAATGAATACATTAAATATATATATATATATATATATATATATATATATATATGTTAAAACGAGCATTATCAGTATAATATAATTGCTTTACTGCTGTAATATAATTAAAAAAAGGTAATGAAAACACAAATGAATTTGGATTACTAAAAAAATGAAAAAGAAAGAGGGATGTCATTTTATTTAAATGAGAAAAAAATGCTAATACAAAAGAGAAAATAGTCAAATCAAGCTAAAAATGTTTTTAGGATGATGCAGGCAGGTAAATGTAACAGAAACAGATGTTTATTTTCAAAGAGATAATAATAAAAGCTTGTTCAATGGAAAAATAGTCAAATCCATTTAAACAAAATAAAAAATCGACTTCATTAAATTATTTGTGATATGATTTACTTATTTAGATGAAAAAAATATATATATTATGAAACAAAAGAAGGGTATCAAATGGAAGCTAATTAACCTTTACCGTTCTGCCGTGGTCAAAGCATTTAATAATTTTGAGTCAAAGTCAATATGCATCAGTGAGGGCTGCATCACGAACATCATTAATGTTCAGCACTCAACGAAATGAGGAACGTTGAAGGAGCTTATTGAGCGAAGAAACCCAGTGTCATCATTCACCTGCCCCCGACAAAAGGCAAGGGACCGGTGACACTGTGAAGCAATGTTTGCAACTTCTATGATCGTAATAACAAAGACCCATGGATTCATATGTTACTGGTCATTTTGGAAAATGCTTGCAGCAGATTTTAGATCGAGGCAATGATAAACAACAATTTGGTGGAAACACTTGGATTGAAACCGCATTACCATGGCAACAAGAAGTCGTAGCCAAATGGACATTGGCGATGGTTATTTAGTGGAGTTAGCTAAATTGGCTATTACAGATTGAAAATATCCTATTGCCTTTGCCAAAGAGGGTTTCTAACGTTTTTTTAAGTCGTGAATGGATCCATGATTTTCAGTATTATTGACGCACAGTTTTATTTCACTGAGCGGTCATACTGTTGACGTCTCACACTGTTACAGCATGTTAAAGCCACATTTATTTGTGTTTGTGTCTTCTTGTTTAGACTATTGTTTATTACAGTATATAACCGTTTGTTTTTCGTGTCTCAACAAGAGGGAGCTGTCTCGCCTGCAGTTGATACAAATCTCTGCAGCGAGAATTCTGACCCTGCTCTAGTAGAAGAACTTACATTTCCCCGATCCTTAAAACGCTGCATTGGCTGCCAGTTTCTTTCAGGATCAATTTTAAAATTCTTCTACTGCATCCAGCTATATACTATGGAGCAGTGGGCATTTCTCAGCTGGCATGGAGGCTCGAACCTCTGCATCAAGCTTTGTGATTGACAGTGAAATGCCAACCGGCAATCTTCTAGAGAAAGCCAGTGAAGCATTTGTAAAGTTTGTAAAGAATATTTTTTTCTTTGGGCTTCTCATTTTCTATTCCAATATTGATTTTTTTGATCAATATTTATTTTCAATTCCAATATTTATGTTCAAAATTTCAGTATAAGTTGGCACTTTTCTAAGCTAAATATATATATACAGCGAGAGAATGAGTCACGGATCATTTTCTTAACGGGAACAGTGGGTACTATTTACGTTACAAGCCGCAAATTAGTTTTCCGTCCTTTAAAGACCGGCAGCCGTCACTGACTGTTTTACTCTCAGATTCGCATCCTTGCTTTTAGCCTGTGGTCTACACATTGTTGACTTTTCTACTCTTCTGTTTTGTTTTTTATCCATCAACATGTTATTTTGATGCAGTCCCCTTCATCTTTTTTACATACTGTACTTCCACCTTGCATGTATTTTACACAATGGTTTATTAATAGGCCCCTCAGAGAGTCACGTTTCCCCTGCACTCCATGAATGTTCTAATGAGGTGGTAAAGAAACTCTGATGCACTTTCTTCCTGATCATAAAACCTATTCCCATAAATAAAGCAGAAACGACCTCATAAGGACCCTGACCATGTAGCCACCTTTATAGGTAAACCCATAACATTGTGTAAACTAATTCCAGCTAAATTCATTTTGTGTTAATGGTCATGACCAGGAGTCCACAGCTTCAAGCACCTGAATCTGTTCCTACACAAGCAGCAATAAACAGAAGACTCTGGCTTTTTTTTTTTAATACACATTTAACCCCAACGCACACCAATTAAAAGATAACCTCGCTGAGAATATAGTGCGCATCATCTATGCATATCAAAGTTGAATTAGCCTGATCTCGATTTCTCCCGCCTATGAATAAAAGAATCCAAATGTGAGTTAAAGTTTACCGCGTCTTGAAGAGAAGATGAGGCGCTCAAGTCGATTCGCACGGCTCGCGGTGTGAATCTTTTTAATTTAAGGAAAAAAAAACCGGGGGGGGAAAAAACACCATATTATTGTAAACCGTTCTCTTTAAGTTTGTTTCGCACTCCGTGGTCGACTTCATTTGAATAATTTAATAACACTGAGGCTTTTAGTGGGAAGTAAATTAGAACGTGAGAGGGATACTACCAAGGGGCAGATAAGAAGAAGAGAATTCAAACACAATGTTCCTGTTCAGTGAACACATAAAAAAAAAAAAAAAAAGCTTCACATTGGAACTGTTGGAGGGAAACACAGTTGAACCATCGCAACGGACTGTAAACAGCATCCGACATTCATCTCTGACTCCTCACGACCCGCCTGCGCCTGCACGGAGTGGCGGTCAGCGGCGTGATACGTCTCGGAACTGGTGTTAATTTAGTGGAGCGCTAGAGGAGGGAATTAAAAACTGTCCAGCAGGGAGATCAATTCGCTGAGTAACACAAAACCACAGTATCCTAATTTGGAAGGAAGGTCAGGAGCTGCCAAGGAAGAGAGCCAAGAGGAAGCGTTCTGGAATAAGCGTTGCATTTCAAGCGTTTTGAGGCAGAGAGGGAAATAATGAACTGTGGGGGGGAAGGAAAAGGCAACAACACAAGTGTTTTTTATGCGTGGGGCTGAAAAACACTAATGTGCTGAAAAAAAAAAGGGAAAAACTGAGCATAAAAACCAAATGCACCATTGAATCATTAAACACAACAACAAACTATCAATGAAAACAATAAACATAATAAACAGAAAATCAAGAAATCGCTTCACACACCAAATGATATCTTAATATAGAAAAAACATTGTTTTGCCTAACAAAAAATATACAAAAAAATGTTTCTACAGAGACTGTATAATATATAGAGGTTTGTTTTGGCAAGAATCTGGCGTCACGATACAATATATTACAATACTGTAGGAACAAGGATGTATTTGTAGTATTGTCGAGTACTAGACTCTGGTGTTGCAGAATTTACAGACCATATGACTCTTGATGAAGACGTAACTGGACATATTTTGGTTTAAAACAAATGAAAGCAAACATCAGCTTTAAATCCTGTATCCACTTGTCCTCAGTAATCCTCAGGATCTAGCTTGATTTCATGGTTTCTTTAGCTGTGGAGAATATAGTGACTGCTGCCATCTAGCAATGTAAAAAAAAATGTAACAAACGCTGTGAATATTTGCACGTTTAAAAAAATATATTTTACACACTTTTTTTTCTTATTTAAAGCGTTTAAGAACTATGGGGGAAAATAAAATGTGATTTTAAGCAAAAACAAAAAATGCTGGCAAATATGGTAACAGTATCGTGAAAAGTTTTCCGCTGTTTACAACACTGGCAATAAATGTGTTTGAATCTGGTTCTACTACTGATCCACAGTTGTTAAGCAATCGATGGTGGCAGCCATCTTGGAAAAACAGTCTTCTAGTTTAGCAGTACTGTGTTCAAGAGGCAGAGTTTGTTTTGACTGAAATAGGATTGGTGCTGTGTATCGTAGTTAGTATTTTTAGTGCTTAAGTGCGTCTCAATTCTTGGTATGCAAAATTTAGTGCGCCATTCACACTAAATTATACATATGGTTCGATGGACACTATCTACCCTAAACAGCCATATTAGTGACATTGTAAACGGAAGTTACGTCATATATAAATGCATATATATGCATATACTTAGTGGTGCATTTTCAGCCAGCAGTAGGAGGATAAACATGTCTTCGGTGCTGATACCAGCTTAAATGTCTCGTGAATATTTAGTTTCTCATATTTTTTCTTTATTTCTTCTTCCAAACTTGCAAAACGTGCTGCCAGCAGGTGTCGATAGCGTTCCAACAGCTGGTTGCAAACATCGTTAAATAGTAGTAGAAGAAGAATAAACTGTCGCGTCATTTCCTGTTAGTGTGTAGCAGCAGTGTTTGATTTGAGACATACTATCTGTGGAGAATTTGCGTACTAGTTAGTACGTACACTATCCTGATGCATACTAATTTCTAGTATACTAAGAGAAGTATGCGATTTGAGAGACGGCATGGGCATTGGAACCACATCCATTTAGCTCGACGCTAGGGCGGCTAAATACGATTATAATCAACAGGGACATGCTAGAAAATCAAAAGCAACCCATTACAGTTTGTCACTTTTTAATTCTTGATGCCTAACAAACACAGATAAAGGAAACAAATATAGAATCACTGTTCAAAGTTAATTATCATTAGCATTGTTCGCATAAAAACAGTGATGAAACAAAGGAATGCATGGCAACTTTTACTAAGATAAAATAAACACAATTCACAACAATACATCGCTAAAAACCACATAAAAAACTCTCATAAAACATGTGAAATTAGTGATGACAATATTGACTCACTACAACTGTGCAAGCACAAGAAAGAAATCCACTTCTTTGAACATTGTTACACATGTATTTTCATCCTTACTACAACATTTATAACTGTGGCACAACATCTTTATTATCTTCCACTGTAACTATGATTGCAGGCAGGTGTCATGGGACGTCAAAGAGACACAACACTAGATAAACCAAACAATAAATCACGAAACAAATACAGATACTTGGAATAAATATATGGCAAACCATATGACAATATTTTACAAAAATAATAATATTGTTTAGCGCTCGTCTTCCGACTGCATCAGGGTTCAACATGTAATTTGAAATAATATGAATCTGAATGCATGGAATAACCTTCGGTTGTCTTTATATACGTCGAAAACTTGAATGAGTGCATGCATGCATGTGGATTCTTGAACTGGTGGATTGATTTTTCAGTTTTGCATTGTACCAAGGCTGCGAGTCTTTGCCAGCTGTACCAATGCATTATTGTCTACTGACAGGTCTATTTGGAGGAATTCCAAGGTTCAAGAGAAGCCAAACACTCTTTCAGGACGGGCTCAAAACAAACCGCTATTGACATGAACCTAGGAAGAAAAAAAAAATGGCTTGATTACATGATGAGAAAAAAGTAATACTCTAATGCTTCTAGGTTGCATGTCGCACAGGCACATGATTTTCATGCAGCAAACACCGTCTTTGATTCCAAGTCAATACTGTCCTGAAACGCCTGGAGGCACTCATCATGTCTCACAGGGTAAATATCGACAACCCATCAATGACGAGATCCAGAACAGGGGCAGATGGAGGTAGTGTGGTGTCTCGAGATGCAACAGCCATTTGGCCTCAGGACTCCGAGAAGAATGGACTCCATCTCTTTTCCTCCATTCCTCACAGCACAACCATGTTTTACTTTTATCACCACCTTCCCATCGCATGAGATGGAACAACTCAAACCTTGGACCTGCGGGCCTTTTGCAGCCTTTGAGATGATATTCTGCAGCCCTTCACCCTTGTTTTATCTCAGTCACGCTGACCCGAAAACCAATGTGTTTGATTTTTAAGTTAAGATTTTTTTTTACATGCCAATATTACAAAAACGGCCCCAATTCTCAGTGAAACCACTAGAACAAATCTACAAAACACAAAAATAACAATTATAAATACATCCAATTTAAATTAAAGAAGTGCATAAAAAGACCTGAACGCCCGCCCTAGCCTCTTGCCCAATCTCAACGACCTTTGGTGACCTTAAAACCTTGATTTTGAGCCATTCATTTATTGTAACAAAAGTGTTTATTCATTCAGTAAAAAGTATGCCGTCACATATCAGAGTCTATTTTTTTCATGTTGATGGTACAATTTACGTTTTCAAAATATTTTTTTGTGTAAGGCCTAAACATGTTGTTACAAAACGGTACTGTCATTTGCAATTATACATACATATTGATTTTCTCCACATTTTTACAGCACTTTCAAATCGCAATTGAGTTTTATTCTAGAATTTGTTTTGTTTGTAATAAAATAGTCTGTTAGGAATTCAATAAATTGGTATTTTATTTAAAATAAACATGCAAATATTCAGAGCGTTTGTTTATTGTGGTGTTGCAATTAGGAACAATAAAATCCTGCGAGATCTTGGTGATGACTGAGGACGAGAGGATACATTCGACTCCAACTTTTTTTTTAAAGCTGATGTTTGGGCATATTTTGTCTTTCAGTTCTATTAGTACAACTAAAAGAGAGTGAAACAAACAGTAATACAAATCAGTTTCCCCTAAAAATTGTTAAAAAAAATTGTCGAAATATGTCGAATCGTTTCATGAGATCAGTGTATCGCTACAGCCCTAGTGATGAATTATAATATCAGCATTACTTCATTCAGTAATAAGTATTTAGTAACAAACACAGGAAAAACTATTTAAAAAGTGTATCCTTTAGTCCTCAGTCATCACCGAGATCATGCAGGATTACATTTTTTATTTAGCTATGGTGGACATAATGACTGTTAAGTGATTGAAAAATGTACACTGACTTTTAATAAAAAGTACTGCATAAGAATTGAAAAACTGCTGAAGGATGTCATCATTTCAAACGGCTATTGATAAAAAGAGGCTCTGGTTTTAGGACTGAGCTCATCGTCAATGGAGACAGACCATCTTCATATTTTAATGTGCGATTGCCATGGTAAACAGGCAGCGAGGCAATTTACTGCATTCCACCATTTTCCAGCGTGACCTTTTCTCCCGTGTGTGAAATCTATCAGCGCGCATCCTGCTGTTCCAAATATTACCCGGGCAGAGGCTCGTAGATGCCAGAGAACCCGCTCTCTGTCTCCACCAAATGCCATCCAGTCGTCAGACAGAAGGGCCCTGATTAATGAACGACAGGGTCTGTCGACGAAAAATTCCACCTATTATCTCACCTGATGAACGAAAATGGTCTCACATTTTTCACACAATGCACCGTGACTCCTGATGCGATGAGGTGCGAGGAACAAAATCCCTCATGAATGATCACTGGTGTCCCATTATTTCCAGAAATAATTTGTCATTATAAAGTGTTAAATACTTTTGACTCATTTATTATGATCTTTAATTAATCTTTTTTTTTTTTTAATATCCAAAACCTATGGTTTGCAAATGTGTGTGGCCCGCGGGCCGTTTACTGTCCACATGGTGATAGTATGTGGTCTTACATTTAACATCATGATAATAATATAATAATAACATGTATATAACTTTGATTATCAGGATGAGAAACATCTTTAATGTGCTTTGATTTCAGGACAAAACAAGATTTTTTTTAGATAGACAGACAGAGATAAACAAAAAATATATAAACATACAAAAATACACTATTCAAAAAGTTGCCAAGTAAAAGTGCATGTTGAGTGACATATGGCTGCTCACATCAAAACGGAATCCGATTGTTCCTGGTGCATTGGGAAAAATTAATACAATGACCAATTATATAGTTAAGATGAAACAGAGTTATAAAAGAATAACACATAAAGTTAGACAAAAGTGTTCAAAATTGAAAGTGAAATGACAAAAAATACATACAACAACATACACGACTTGACAAATAAATCTGACTTAAAATATTATACTAGTTAATGTATATATATATTTTTTTAATTTTTACCCAAGGTGTCATTTTTATTTCTGATCCAGTTATACTAAGTGTTATACATACATAATGCATACATTACTGAGCCCCAAAGGCTGAACAGCTTAGTCAATTGTTTGCTAGAAATCAAACAATGGCTGAGTGAAAACACTCTACAGCTAAATGTGGACAAAACTGAAACGCTGGTGATTGCTCCTGATGATAAGGTTCCAGGGTTGAGTCAGTACTTGGGTGACTTAGGTCAGTCTGTCAAACTGAGCCTGAGAAACCTGGGTGTTGTATTTGATAAAGACATGTCTCTTGTTCAACACTGCAGAAAACTGACCACAAACTGTTTCCTTCAACTGAAAAAAATCTCTAAACTTAGGAAAATGTTGTCGGAACATGATCTGGAGCTTGTAATCCAAGCATTTGTTTCTTCTCGTCTGGACTATTGTAACAGTTTGTTTTCATGTCTTAACAAGAAGGATCTGTCTCGCCTGCAGTTGATTCAGAACTCTGCAGCGAGAATTCTGACCTGCTCTAGTAGAAGAACTCACATTTCTCCGATCCTTAAAACTCTTCACTGGCTTCCAGTTTCTTTCAGGATCAACTTTAAAATTCTGGTTCTTACTTTCAGATCTATTCATGGTCAGGCTTCCCTTACATCACTGATCTGATCCAGCCTTACACCCCAGCTCGGGCTCTGAGGTCTGTGGATCAGAATCTACTTCCTCGCACACGGCTCAGGACCAGAGGAGAGAAATCTTTTCAGGCTGTTGCTCCTAAGCTTTGGAACGATCTTCCTCACCCTCTGTGTTTGATGATGTACTGACTCCTTTAAGAAACATCTTAAGACATTTCTATTTGTTCAGGCTTTTCCTTGATTTTCTGGAACTCCTGTGTTGTTCTCAGTATTATCTTGATCCTTAAAGTATATACTTTTTTGAGTATTGTATTGATTGTTTAAGCGCTTTGTGACCCTGGCTATTTAAATAAATATTACTTACTTACTTACTTACTATTTATTTTAAAAAGATGTTAGCATTAAAGATATTGTCCACCATTTCTATAAGAATGGTTTGGTTCTAAACTTCAATAGTGTTGCAGGGTGATACATTTTACCTCATGATGACTAGTAGCTAGCACTGTTATTTACTAGCTTAGCTAGCAAGTATATCAAATATTTTTTCGCTTTTTATTTTAGTTTAAAAAAAAAGGTTTTGACTTTATTTAACATCCAAAAAGAGGAAACAAATCTTTTTAAATGATATGTGAACTTGCCTGCTGGAGGCCTTGGCTCCTAAAAGAGTTGAAGTGAGGTCATTATTCACCCACGTTTAAATAAACAACTCAATGATTTTGTAAAAAGCAAAGACTTGCTCTCATTTATCTCGCTAAAAATGGCTAAAAAAGGCTAAAAAAAAAGCATTTAAATTCAGCATTTTTTCATTAAAAAGTATCATTGTTGCAGATTAAAAGATTTAATCATCTGAGAAAAGTGTCTTGATCATTTTCTTTTTTTTTTAGAGACTTTAGAGATTTATTTTCGTTCATTTAAACTCTGCTGCATTTGCCTGCAACCTTTAGTTTCACCAGCAGGTGTTTTTTGTCTAAATTGTTAGACAATATAAATAAAATGTCATTGTCTAAATTAATTACTGTAAATTAACATAACAAAAAACAAGTTTGGGTCACACTTTTGAATTTCCATCCATAACTAGTTAATTGTTATCATTAGTTAACTTTTTATTTATTAACAGTAATTAAATGAGGAATTGCAACTTTAGAATAACTTCCCAAAAGCATATTCAAACTATTAAATCATACTTAATAATTCATTATTGGGTGATTTACTAATAGTTTGTTTATGAGCTATAAATAATTTATAAGGTATAGTTATTAATAATTAACATACAGCTGACAAGTTGTTTATAACTTATTAACTAATAGTTTATTAATGATCTGTAAGTTAAATAAATGTGCATTATCATTAATATTTAAACTGTTAACTACATAACAAATCAGTAATAATTTATCAATTAACAGTTAATCTATTAACTAGTTATAACGGATTGTTATTCAAAAGTGTTACCAAAATACAACTAAAAAGACCAATCGATGTCCACTTCTTTGTTTTCACAACACAAACACAATAACATTGATTTCACTTGCAACCAGAAACCATCAAGTAAGAAATTATCAATAAGATTCAGGCGATTAATTGCGATTAATCCCATATTTTGACAGCACTATCTTTTCAACTCCATTTTTTCTTTCTTCTGAGTCAACCATCTTCACTGCATGTGAGCAGCTTTGACGGATGCAAAGTGACGCACGAGAAAAAAAGCAACATAAAAGAGAAATACTTGCAGGGAAGTGATGTCATAAAAAAGCCTGACAATAGAAATATTGAGCACCGACCTGTGTTGACCCAAACATGCAGCTTCGTCTTTTAGTTTTTTGGGTCACGTACTGAATTAAAATTCCCTTTTTTTTTTTTTTTTTCTACCCACAGTTGTCATGAAGAGAATCATAGTCGCCTGTGACAAGGGTCGTCTTTTGGCAGTTGCATGCAATGAGGGAAATTATAAGCGACTCATTCTCACAGAAGCCGTGCGTGTTGATTTATTCATTGATTGTTCAGCTCGTGTCGGCGGAATCATCCAGGACTGCATTACGCCGAATGTACAGCAGATTCACAAATGGGATCAGCGCGTCCCATCAAGTATTCAGATCAACTCTGAACCGTAATGGCGCCGAGCTCGCTTAAAATATGTATCCCATGTATGTTTTGATCCTACTTAACTTCCCCTGCCAGGCAATATTTCATGTTATCTAGGTTTGTAATTACACTTACGATATCCTTTCAAAACTCACCTCATTTTCTGGCTCTGCGAGGATTTGAGAAATCTCGACATGTACTCGCGATTCATTAATTTTTCAGCTCCGCCTATGCTTCTCTTTAGGGATGTTTTTAGTGTACACAAATCAAAGTGCGTGGATTCTGTTGTTTGGGCATGAATATTAAAAGAGTAACAATTAAAAACCACCCAGCCTGTGGTTATTTTAGCCTCTCTGGTAGAAAAATGCTGTCAAATCATTTGTACAGAAAAGTCACGCTTGAGTGTATGGAATATTCTCATGTGTTTGCTACTTTATTGTTTAATTTAAATGCTTTGGAAATTCACAGGAAAATTGATATAAGAAGAAAACAACGTACAAGCTTTTTTAATGTCACAGAGAAGTTCAGAATGTGTTGCATGAGTTATCCATTTGCACTTCCACGTCCGAGCCACAGCTTCAATGAATCGTACATCCCTTCAGCGGTCTCAAACATGTGTGGCCCGTGGGCCATTTGCTGTCCATGGGGTGATATTTTGTGGCCCTACATTTGTACAAGGAACATCTTCATTGCGAGTGACGTCGGAACAAAACAAGAATTTTGGAAAACAAAATGGGAACATTTTCGTCAATCACCAATTGTAAAGTTGAAGATTGAAAAGAATAGCACTTCAAATTAGACAAAAATTGGCCAAAATTCACAGTGAAACAACACAAAAATCTCCCCAATAACTAAATACAAATCAAATTTGGATAAAGGACCTGAATAAAAAAACAACTGAAAAACCTATATATTCCTCTAAAAAGACACATAGACCCGCTTAAAATATAATACTAGTATATATTTTCTTTTTTCAAGTTGTAACCCGGCTGTCATTTTTCTGTCTACCACTAAGTAATGGTCCAGATGTACCAAATTTGAGACAAAATGCATACATTTATTCCAGAAAAGGTCATAGATTGTCCACAATTGATATAAAAAGTTATTTTTGTAATTGGGATTTTGATTCTGATATGTATATATTCATAAGTGTTGCAGGGTGATAACTGTCACTATAGGATGACCTGAAGCTAGTACTGTTATTTACAAGCTAAGCTAGCAAGTATGTAAAATATTGTTTGTTTTACCTTTCAGTTAAAAAAAACAGTTTTGCGCCAGAGGGCGATTAGGTGTTGCTTAACAGACTCTCTTTAACTTCAAAAATCTGCAAACAAATCATGTCAAATGATGTGTGAACTTGCATGCTTGAGGCCTCGGCTCCTACAAGACAGAGTTCAACATCCACACAAGTTAAAAAAAACAATTAAATAAATCGTAAAAGAAAAAGCATGCTTTATATTTCGACAAATCATGAAGTATATAGTAATGCGATAAGATGATTATCTGTTCAAGGTGTTCTCCACCTGTTGCCCCGAGTAGCTAGGACGTACTCCAGCCCTTCAAGACCCCATTAGGGAAGAAAATGAATAAATGATCGAAAGAGTGAGTTAACTGTCCATAATGGCTTGAATTACATGTGAAATTCAGTAGCTAGCTTAACGTCTTTATTATAAATTATATACATATATATACATTATTGCCTAGAAACTGCCAATTATCTAAAGATCTCGACTGAATCTTCTCTGGCTATAGAAGACCTAATGATGTCCATTTTTAAATCATTTAATACAACCATGTTCGGATTACAAGAGGTTGCTCTCATGCTGCTGATCTTCGGTCTTTAACTGTCTCCTCTTTGTGTGGAAAAATAATGTGAATCAACTTGAGAAAACGACGGAGTCGTTGAGCCAAAACATTTTTAATTGATCATTTTCATCGTCAGCCTTAATAAGAGAAATGTTGTACTTTTAAAGTCAAATGTTTGCATTTATTTCATATCATTTCAGGGCAGAATATTAAAGATCTAGAACATTCCTCTGCAGAAAAAACCTTTTTATTTATGTTATTAAATAATTGTTTAAGATAAGTTGTATAACATAAGTCATTTTTGGTGCAAAATATTACAAAGAAAGATATTTAGAAATATTAAGCCGGCATTATGGAGAAGTTAGCTTCAGTTTATTCACTTTTTTATTAACTATTTGGTGACGTATCTTTCACAGATTTATTTATTTAAATGTTTTTGGAGTCGGGTTAGGAATGTGGTCCATTGTTCTTGAAGATAATAAGAAAATCGTACGACATTCAATTAAAAAACGAAGGAGTGGTATTTAAAAAAAAAGCTCTTTCTTCTCTTTCATTAAGATGAGAAACTTTGAGTCAAAAGTTATTTTGCTGGAAATATGGCTTAATCGGATCATGGTTGGATTAAAAGATTAAAGCGCGGCAAGCCACGTTTGTTTCCTCCAAGTATTGCTGCCACCGTTGCGTCAGGTTTCTAGAGGTTTGCACAAGCCAGCGGCTGCTTAACACGAGTACAGCCCGAGTCAAAGGTTTCCACCCGAGCCAAAGAGAAAAGTTTCTTTTAATTAATCAGTTCACCCGTAAGGATACTTTGCGCTCGTGGTTCTGAATTTTAAACTGAAGCTTTGAACAGCGCAAATCGATGAAAGTATCAATAATCAGCAGGAAAAAAAACCTCACTCAAACCAGTCACAACCTGTGCAGGAATTCAAGATGAGTTGGGACGGTCGGTGAAAGATGGCTTTCTTCCAAAATATTTCACAATCCAGCTCCTGTCAATCAACACTGTCCACAGTGAGTAAAGTATATTTTCGAGAAAATCCACTGAAACCTTTTTTCCCTTTAAACGAACCAATAAATTATTCGTTTTTTCATTTGAATATTGGATCATAGAAGTCATGGGCAGTAAAAATTTAAATTGCAGTCTTGTTGACAGGTGATGGTGACAGTTTTTTTTTTTTTCTCCTTCTCTTAATTGATGGTACTCATGTCGCGTAATGACATTCATCGCAATACAACAGAAATAACTTGTCTTAGAATAGCTGCGGTAATGACTTTTGAACTGTGGTATTGTGATAATTACTGTTTAAAGAGCATTGATTGACACCTGCATGGCAGTGTTGGAACATCAAAAGTTTTTTCTGTCAGTTTGTCTCTATGTCTGTATATGTGTGTCTGTGTCTGTGTATAAGGTAAGGTAAGGTAAGGTAAAACTTTATTGATTGTTTTTTACCAATAGCCAGCAATTTTTCATAAACAATAAAAAATTATAAATAAAAAATAAAATAAGAAGAACAAAGAGAAATAAAGAGAAAGAAGAAGATGACACAATCTAAGTCTAAAGATAAAGACAAAGAACATAGGTCAAAGAAAAACAACAAAGACAAAGGATACAAAGACTAACATAGAACAGAACATCCAAATACTTTCACTCCACTCCTGCCCCCGAACTCAGAATTGTACAATTTAATAGCCCGAGGAATGAATGAGTCCCTGAGTCTATTTGTTTTGCACCTGGGTAGGAGCATTCGTGCACTCATTCTGCTTCTCTGCTCACTGATGACAGTGTTCAGAGGATGACTGTCATCATCCATGATGGACAGTAGTTTGTTCAATGATCTCCTCTCAGCAACTGTCACCAGTGAGTCCAGCTTCATTCCAACCACAGAGCCAGCCCTCCTGATCAATCTGTCCAACCTGTTGACACTCCTCTTGGACACATTTCCACCCCAACACACCACAGCATAGAACATGACACTGGCCGCCACAGACTGGTAGAACATGCAGAGGAGCTTCTTGCAGATGTTAAATGATCAAAGCCTCCTCAGAAAGTACAGTCGACTCTGAACCTTCTTATATACATGGTCTGTATTGCAGGACCAGTCCAGTTTACTGTCCATCCACACACCGAGGTACTTATAGTTGTCCACTATCTCCACCTCGTCGCCTCTGATGGACACTGGACGTGGCTTTGTCCTGGACCTCCCGAAGTCCAAGACCAGCTCCTTGGTCTTTGAGGTGTTCAGCTGCAAGTGGTTCCTCTCACTCCAGTCCAGAAAGTCATGTATCAGACTCCTATACTCGTCTTCGCTGTTGTCCCTGATGCATCCAACAATAGCAGTGTCGTCAGCATACTTTTGGACGAGACTCAGCTCTGTCTATGTCTATGTACAGTGGGGCAAAAAAGTATTTAGTCAGCCACCAATTGTGCAAGTTCCTACTTAAAATAATGACAGAGGTCTGTAATTTATTATTCATCATAGGTACACTTCAACTGTGAGAGACAGAATGTGAAAAAAAAATCCAGGAATTCACATTGTAGGATTTTTAAAGAATTTATTTGTAAATTATGGTGGAAAATAAGTATTTGGTCAATAACAAAAATTAAACTCAATACTTTGTAATATATCCTTTGTTGGCAATAACAGAGGTCAAACGATTACTATAGGTCTTTACCACGTTTGCACACACAGTAGCTGGTATTTTGGCCCATTCCTCCGTGCAGATCTTCTCGAGAGCAGTGATGTTTTGGGGCTGTCGCCGAGCAACACGGACTTTCAACTACCTCCACAGATTTTCTATGGGGTTGAGGTCTGGAGACTGGCTAGGCCACTCCAGGACTTTCAAATGCTTCTTACGGAGCCACTCCTTCGTTTCCCGGGCGGTGTGTTTGGGATCATTGTCATGCTGGAAGACCCAGCCACGTTTCATCGTCAAAGCTCTCACTGATGGAAGGAGGTTTTGGCTCAAAATCTCACGATACATGGCCCCATTCATTCTTTCCTTAACACGGATCAGTCGTCCTGTCCCCTAAGCAGAAAAACAGTCCCAAAGCATGATGTTTCCACCCCCATGCTTCACAGTAGGTATGGTGTTCTTGGGATGCAACTCAGTATTCTTGATCCTCCAAACACGACGAGTTGAGTTTATACCAAAAAGTTCTACTTTGGTTTCATCTGACCACATGACATTCTCCCAATCCTCTGATGTATCATCCATGTGCCCTCTGGCAAACTTCAGACGGGCCTGGACATGCACTGGCTTAAGCAGGGGGACAGGTCTGGCACTGCAGGATTTGATTCCCTGTCGTTGTAGTTACTGATGGTAACCTTTGTTACTTTGGTCCCAGCTCTCTGCAGGTCATTCACCAGGTCCCCCCGTGTGGTTCTGGGATTTTTGCTCACCGTTCTCATGATCATTTTGACCCCACGGGATGAGATCTTGCGTGGAGCCCCAGATCGAGGGAGATTATCAGTGGTCTTGTATGTCTTCCATTTTCTGATAATTGCTCCAACAGTTGATTTTTTTCACACAAAGCTGCTTGCCTATTGTAGATTCACTCTTCCCAGTCTGGTGCAGGTCTACAATTATTTTCCTGGTGTCCTTCGACAGCTCTTTGGTCTTGGCCATAGTGGAGTTTGGAGTCTGACTGTTTGAGGCTGTGGACAGGTGTCTTTTATACAGATAACGACTTCAAACAGGTGCCATTAATACAGGTAAGGAGTGGAGGACAGAAGAGCTTCTTAAAGAAGAAGTTACAGGTCTGTGAGAGCCAGAGATCTTCCTTGTTTGAAGTGACCAAATACTTATTTTCCACCATAATTTACAAATAAATTCTTTAAAAATCCTACAATGTGGATTCCTGGATTTTTTCACATTCTGTCTCTCACAGTTGAAGTGTACCTATGATGAAAATTACAGACCTCTGTCATCATTTTAAGTGGGAGAATTTGCACAATCCGTGGCTGACTAAATACTTTTTTGCCCCACTGTATGTGTGTGTATGTGTGTGTATGTGTTCGTCTGTATCTGTATGTCTATGTCTATGTCTATCTATGTCTATCTATGTCTGTCTGTGTCTGTCTGTGTCTGTCCATGTCTGTCTGTCTCAATGTATGTCGGTCTATAGTGCCAAGTAACAAGGCAAGAAATTGAATAGAATCAAAAGACTTTCATATAATTCTTCCAATTTAATATGAAACAAAATGAAAGGAGGAAAAAAATCGTTTTTACTTACTGTTAAGGTAGTAACTTATGATACGTACAAAATAAAATTGTCAGTTGTCAGGAGCTTTTCCAAATAATCAGTGTTTTAGATTCAATTGGACCTCAAGAATGCAGTTAAATGGCCAAATGTGCCCCCCCCCAGCCTTGATACATTTATATTATATTTTTTTACGATTTGTATGGGAAAGTACTTCACTTACAAGTGTAATTTCGTTCCTTGTTTTTACATCTGTTCCAGTAACTTGTTTTACGTTACCATTTATGTTACTTGTTTTAAACAACAGGAATTTATTTTCTTGTTTGTCACCCTCGTTCAGGAGTCTTTCAGGGTTCCTCTACCAGAGTGGGTTAAGAATTCAGCATTTTAATGGTGCTATAGATATAGAAAAATTGATCCAGGAAAGAAAAAAAAGTACATTGTTAATCATTTATAATTTAATTGAATTCATTAAAATGTAACTCTCCATCTGAATCATTCCACGATTGTAATATCAGTTGCTTTGATGCTGTGATCTCGACATCAAATGTTCTCAACAGAGATTCTGTCATTGCACTATTTTTTTGTGAAGCACTTAATGGCAACTCTTGCAGCGTTTGAGCTCACAGACAGGGGTGGGAACGTCGGTGACTCTAACTGTAATGCAGCACAGCACTCTAGTGGTGACAGCGGTAATAAAATGTGTGTGAGTGTGCGTGTGTGTGCGTGTGTGTGAGAGAGAGCGTGCGTGTGAAATACACTGGCAGATGAGTATTGCGTCGTAAGAGTGTAACATTGAAGGTGATTTTATCACTGACATCATCCCTTCTTGAATCCTGTCAGTGGTAATTGGTTAACATACTCTTATATATATGTATATATATATATAATATATATATATATATATATATATATTTAAAAAGAAATCCCACCTGCAATTCTACATTCTTTTCCTACAAAAGGTTATGTTTACCAACAATTGAATCCTGTTTTCTTGTTTTTTTATTTTCTGGTACCCGAGCCACTGACGTGAAACTCTGTTTGTTTTCTTTCTGGTGTATTTCAACTGGAAGCAGTGGAATGAAAAATGAGAAATGGAAAGTACCGTTATGTTTTAAACATGGTTGATCTCTTTGAATAAGTTGGTGATGACTATGAAGCGAGTGTTTTTCTATTCATTTATGTAGTGAAAATAAAATGGAAGACAAGTTAATGAGTGTAACAAAAAAAAAAGTGCCAGGAGAAGAGAATGATTGCATTCATCTCATGCAATACATATTCACCTACAAGCCTTGTATAATGCAATCATAGAATTTAACATCCTCATTATCCGACTGGCGACTTATTTAAGATGCTCGTTTGGCTCGTTTGCATTTTTAGAAACGCAAAAGATCGCAATTACATAAACTGTGACCTTTTTATTTAAAGGGACTGGCATGACAGCGTGTTACCAAAATATACACGCAAAGTTTTCTTAATTAAAAGTTCACAGATGAGAAAAGAGTTTTGTTTCTCAAACATTTTGGAGAAATGTTTAAGACCCGTAGTGGCCGGATAATAGATGGAATATCATACATTCTGACTGACCTTCTCTCTTAAAAGAGAGTTTATTCTGTGTAGGAATGTCCTCGTTGTACTTGTATCCCGTTTCAAGACCCGTATTCTTCTTAATGGTCGAAAGAATTGAATGAACTAAGTTCCCCATTAACTAATACGCCGATGACACACAACTAATTTTACCAATGGAAAAGATCTTGCTGTGAATGTCCATCTTCAACTCAACCTAGACAACATGAACTTCCTGTTCCTTTCTAAGATTCTGGTACTCGGGTATCAGGTCAAGTGTACACTAGAGACCTAGTTGACATTATACTAATAAACTTCTGAAGGAGCTAAAGTATGTACTTTTTTGAGTATTGTTTTGATTGTTTAAGCGCTTTGTGACCCTGGTCTCGAAAAGCAAGAATTGTTATGACATGATGAGTGGGAGGGAAATGATAAAGTTGTACGGACATCAACAGGTGTAAATGACATGATGAAATTAGTATTTAACTATTTTACTTATTTGTTTCTTATACATTTTATTGAAGCTTTTCATAGAATATCAATGGACAAAACATTTGAATATTATATTAATATGAATACATTTTATTTCAGTTTTATATTTTCTATCAAGTACAAAAACTAACTAAACAGATTTATTTAGAGTTTTAACTAGTAATGAAAAGTAAAAAAAAAAAGTTTTACATGCACTGACATTGATAAAGAATAAGAAAAACTTATAATAATAATTAAGAATACGCTCATTCTGTACCAACCCATGTTCAAGTCCGTGTGCTTTAATCATTTCTAAGGATGGAATCACACGTTTTTGCCAAATTTAAATACATTAAGCTTCAAGAACCAGTTCAATAAAGGTATGGATGAATAGCATACATTTTGCCCATGCTAGATTTCATCTTGAATTAAAAGCAAAAAAGTTCAGATAATTTAATAAGTGTATAGATACACAACACTACAATATAATATCTGTGATAATGAAAAATAACAGTTCTAACTCGGTAACAAAGAGTAATCCAAAACCCCATTTAAAAAATATATATTATTTGTTTTTTTAAATGCACATTTTAAACTTTTTTTTTCTTCATCTACTACTACTAGCAGTGTATTCATTGACTTCAAGAATTACCATCTTTATTAAAAAGAATGAAATTTATTTTTTAAAATAAAGAAAAATAGAAAAATAAATTGTTATTAAAGTGGATTACTGATGTATATATAATTTCTTCTTCTTCTATAATTTAATGACAAATAATAATTAATAATATATCGGCACCAGATCGCTAGTGACGTAATGACGTCACCGCGGTTGCGTGCTGACGCAGACCATGAGCAGCACATTTTCAAACACTGATATCGAAACAAACCACGCTCCTCTTTTTTTGCTGCTTTGTATCTTCGTTTAATAGTCTAGCGGCAACACGGATCGGTGTCTACTAAAGGTGAGTACTTTGGTTCAAACATGAAGCTATGAGCGACCCTTTTAGGGGAAGAACATTAGCTTAAGCTAATAGCGGCTATGGTTAGCATCATGCTAGCACTTCCTGTGACAGTGCATCGCTCAAGTAAAAGCTTTATTTTGAAAATAATCTTCTAAACGAAGCTATCACATACGATATTATTGAACATAAAACAATATATTGAGGACTATTATACCGTAATGTAACTACTGTCACGTACCTTAGCTGTATTTCAATATTAAATGTATTTGTTTATATGGGTTATTTAACTAATCCTTTATTTCTCGTGCAGTCCTGGCTGTTATTGTGAATTTAAATTATTATATTTGATTTAATGTTCAAAGTCTTGAGAAATTAAATCAAAATTTAATTTGATCTGCTGACTTTTAATGTCATAAGAGTTTTGTTTTATCCGTCATCTCAAGCATGACTATGAAAAACGCAGTTAAGCTGTTTTTCCTCTACTATGCACTGTTGTTAATTTGTTTCTTCTTCCATTTCCTCTCTCAGGTATTTGCAAAATGTCTGCCGCGGAGCCCATCATCCGATCAAAACAAACCGTGAAAGATATCAATGGAGTTTCCACACAATTCGTCTGCACGGAGTTCAGTAATTACATATTTGTAGTTCTGACTCAGTACGGAAAGATTGGCACTCTCGTATCCATCACCCCCGACTCCAGAAGTAATGATGTCAGCATCCCATCATTCTCCACGAGGGTGTTACTGGGAAAAGATGAGGTACGCTGGGCCTCATGCAGACTTTTCATTTCATGCTGTCGGGGGGGAAAAAACCCAGATTACATCTGAACCACGCAGGATATCGTTGTAGACGCGTGAGCTTAGCCGGGTGTTGAAATGTACACAAGGAAAAGCTATTTCATGTCTGCATGAGCGTGTCATTGTCAAACTTGCCTAATGTGCGAGAGTCACGGACCATCAAACGAAAAATCAATTTAAAATGTTTCCGTCGTGTGGATCGTTGAGGTGAAGTAATTTATTGACTTAATCAAATATTCTTCAATTTTTAACTGTCTTAGTTTCTATAAAAAATGATTTACTCCATAATAGGATATGTCACTCAATTATATTTTTTCTAGCTTCGCATTATGATTTTTAGCAACTAAGCAGTGCTTGTTTGTAAAGAAAGGTTTTGACAGCAAGGAAATTAAACGTCATAATCTTCGTTTGTTAACATGTTTATCATTTGTTTCAACAGCCACTCACACACGTCTGCGCCAAGAACCTCGCAACGTTTGTGTCCCAAGAAGCCGGAAACAGACCCGTCCTGTTAGGACTGGCGCTCAAAGACTCTTCAATAGACTCGATAAAGGAAATGAAAGATGTCCTCCAAACATGTAAAGTCTGGTAGAAGTCGGATTCTATTGGTTGTCACTCTTGTATCGAAGCACTTGTAAGATGGTGTTTTGATATTTTTAAATACTGTCTTTTGGTAGAAAATAAAAAGTGTTCTTTATAACAAACATTTGAAGTTGTTTTTTTTTTTTTGGTGATAGTGATTGTCCTTGTCTGTAAATGTCACTTCAACCCTGATTCATAGTCTTGTTTTGGCAGTGAAGCAACTGCTATTATTAACAGAGATATCAACTTGTCATCTAAAATGTTTTCTAGAAAAAGCTTCTGGTCTATTAAAAATTAAAAATATGAGTTGTTTGTTTTGTTATATAAATGTGTTTGCTTGGGGAGCATTGAACCATCAATATTTGAGTCAAATATGTGTTTGTTCAAGCAAGCACTAAAGATTTATTACAAAGTGCAAACATTAAACGATCTTCATTTGAGCTATTAAATGAGCGTATGGACGTCACTGCTCTTGAGAAGCAGGAAATCGGGTATAAAATGAACAGGATGTTCTGACAAAAAAAGAGAAATGGTGTATTGCTGTAGAGTATGGTTAAGTTCTTGTTTCCCAGTGTGTAAAGTGTAGTCAAATACATACAGGTTAGTTTTTTATTTTAAAAATACCGACAGCCTAAATGTTAATTGTGTTTCACTTATAAAGACAAAATAATCTAAATATATTAATCGAATAAAATGATCTGTTATGAGAAAATATAATGTAAAAAAAACAAAAGACTTACCCAACCGTAAGTTATAACATTGAGAATATCTAAATATAAAACAAAATAATATTCTTGCATATACAGTATGGATTTTATTGTGGAGTTATTGCTACACTTTAAATTGTATACATATTTTTCCATCATACTAAAGCTTGTTTTTATTTGTCTTATTTGAATAAATCAAATAATAAAATCAGAGACTCTAGAATTTGGTTTAAAATGTTTAATGTTTTTTTTTGTTCGTCTGTTATTTTTAAATGAATGATTCAAACAAAACATACATGTGTGGGTCCTATACAGAATAAGATGTTTAACTGCTTATAACACTCCTGAAAAAAGGGGGATGTTTGAAAAGAAAATACAAAACACAAACGGAGATATATTTAAATTCACTGATTAAAAATGGAATACATGTTAGAAATTTTGATTTCTGTATATGTGATATTTGCTAAGCATGATAAAACTCTTTTTTTAAAGAAAAAACAAAGATCCGGGTTTTGATGATACAATTGCGTTCTGCCACCATAAACAAAACATGTTTAATAAAAAGTTGCGTATTTTTTCCAATTTATATATTTAATTATTTTATTTTAAATGTACTCACACTTGAATTTAAAAACTTTTCTATTCATTTTATTATTTAAAAAAAATGTATAACCCAAAAACATTTAGTTCAAATTTTTAACCAACGTGGAAATACCGGTAGCGTCGTGACGTCACACACACCGGGGCTCAGGTCACGTGGCCTATCCAACCTGTCTCTCTGTTGCTGCCCTGACGCGTCGTTAGGAAAACAAAAACAAAACGAAAAAAAAGACGACCTATCGAGGAACTATTGTATGGAAAATCCCACTCTTTTACATCTTCGCTTCTGGACTGAAACCGTTTCAGTATTTTGGAAATAATTGATTTGACGCCGGACTTTGACCTCGGTGAGACACCTGCCTGGAACCAGGAAGTGCTGCTCAGCTACCTGTCGGTAATAAATGACTGTGTGTGCAGGTGTGAAGCCGGAGAGCTTGTATTTCCATGTTTATTCTTAGATAATCTGACGGTGACTCCGCTGGATTTATCCTGGAAACTTTTCAGCAACTTGGATAAAAAGCGTCTTCCTTTATATATAAAAGGTGAGCTGATCTGACGCGACAAGATGAACATCTGTTGTTTGTTAAAATAGTTGATAAATATTATGTTGAAAAAAAGCCGATTGACTTCCCACCATAATGTCCATTTATTTTCCAGATGAACATCTCGTCGGGAGACATGGGGTGGCCCGCACAGAACGACTCTCTGGTCCACCTGGATTCTTCTTCTCCCCTTCTTCTCGACAAGTCGGACATGTCGAACGTGACCATCATCCAGACGAGCAATGGCACCATCGTCAAGAACGACATCTTTCTGAACACGGTCACCGCACAGGCGATATCTGCCATCTTCGTCTGGTCTGCCCTCTTCATTACCTGCCACCAGGTGAGATAGTTCTCATCCTCATAGTATATTGTTTTTTGCTTTGGTCATGTGATGAGGATTTGACCTTTTTAGATAACCACATTTTTATTGATAGAATAATGAACCTGGAGTTGTGTATTTAAAAGAACCTGGCGGTACGTTTTTGTATCACGATACACTGGCAATGATACAATATATTTGCAGTATATATACTGTAAAAAACAACGATATATACGTTTTAGAAGTATAGCTCCTGACAAAGTTGCGTGTTTCATTTATTTGTTTTAAAACCGTAATTTTCCCAGCTTTAAAAGACGCTAGAGTCGACTGTATCCTCTCATCCTCAGTCAATGCCATGATCCGGCGGTATTTCGTTGTTCCTTCATCTGGTGAGGATGTAATGCAATCTAATGAGTTTTGATTTAACCACAAAAAATAAACAAAACACTAATCAAAAAAATAAATAATCAAAATGTTTGATTTTACAGACACTTTATTGAAATCTTAAAGGGGCTATGAAAAAAAGAAAACTAGCTATTATACAATTTATTTGAAAGAATGAATTGATATAGTGACATTAAATATTGATACAGCATCATAAAAACAAATCACTATTTACTTTTTTTTTCCCCTTTTATTTCATATTTTTGGCTACTCATTTTATGTGATGGCTCAGGAAAACTTGAATTTAATTGTCTTTTTAAAAAATTAAAACCATGTATTACCTGGCTTTATATTTATTGGTAAGTGTTGTTTTATGTTTTCATACATAACTATCACAATAAAATCAAAGATTACGAAACAAACTCATAATTATAAACAGATTTATTTTTGCAATACTCACCTAAGAAATAAAACCACCTTCAGATGGTGGTTATTTTATCATTTTGAATTAATGGCATGAATCACTGAGATTCTTAATCCGTGCAGCATTAACGGCACCAGAGCCCTTTTGCAAACAATGATGCGTAATCGCACACGAATAAACCAGACGGTACCACCCGCGCCAGAGGACGAAAAACTACTCCCATATCTTGTGAATCTTGTTACCTTACATTTGAGAGTTTGGCCATTAGCAATAAAAGCTTCCTCGCAGGTATTTTTTTTCGACCGCTTCATTGCTACGCCTCATCGTTTTCGGCTGTTTTCTCGCGTGCAGTTACAATTATAGCGAGACCATTAAGCGATTTGAAGCTAATGAATTCACAGCAGGTGGGATAAAATGGCCACCGTTCCGCGAGACGCGATGGAAGAGCCGACGTCAGTGACTGTATGCACGTGAGATGTACCCGCTGCGCGCTGATAACCTCTTGTCATCGTGGTTTCATCATCGGTGGAGAATGCAGGCAGGTTGCAGTGTTTTATCAGCCGGGGAATCGATGGGTATTGACGTAGTGTGGTGAAGGATCATGGCCATGGTTCTCTCCCTTTACTGTGGATTTATTGTTGTGCGGCTGTAATAGTTCCTTCGTCCAGGTGATGATTTAACGGCCTTTGTGTCAAAAATAATCTATACTTCAAATGTCTTTAGAACTTTAGATTGGAACGGTCGAAAGTTTGGACTTGTAACTGAGTTGTTTTTTTGAACAGAAAACATGTTTTGTGGTAACTTACTGTGTGAACAGTGAGGTTCATAGTTGAGTTAAGTAGAGGCCCTTATGGATTTAAGAATAATTTCTCACGTATATTGTTTTGATTGTTGTTCATTATATTAATGACGTGCTTTACTATATTAAAAAATGAGTTCATAATAAGAGATTTGTGTAGATCATAACGCAAAATGTAATGACTGAGTAGTTTAATGTAATAAAAAACTATGTATAAAATACTATAATGCTGACTTGGAGACTAGAAATGTTAGACTGGAATGAAAAGAAAGACTAAAGTAAAAATAAAGTATCAATATGTGTATTTGTTTAGCCTCTCCCTTTTTTGGGGGACTGTCTCAATATATATAGTGTCTCCAGAACAATTCATTTAATTCAATTTAAAAATGGGAATTATATTTAATCCCAATGGAGGTTATAGCCAGTAGGTTGTTTATAACAGTTCAATAAGTAGAGCGATCTCTACTCATTTTGTGTTTTTATTTTATTTTTTTAATGCTTAATGAGTGTTAGATTTTCTCTGGTTAAATTTGTATTTGTTAATAATCTATTCATTCATTGCTGCGCCCCCATTATTCATTGAAACCCTCTGTTGGTTTCAGTCCCCAGACATTGTCAAATCTAGATGTTTCTAGTGTTTCAGCAACTTTTCAACCTGTTTTTTAGCATTTTAAATACAGGATTAACAAGATCTCCTCAATTTTAAAGGTCTGCTCTGCAGTACTTTCCGAAGAGAAAGAGCGTCAAGTGCAGCATTATTGTTCCCCGTGCGATCTATATAATCTAGGATTAAAAAGAAGAGTAGGCTTATCTGCTGAAGCCAGCAAAAGTTTGGCACGTGTCCTCTCGTATCAGTGAATAATAAGGTGTGAAGAAACATTGATTCGTTATTTTGACCTTTGACATGATTACGATCTTTAATCTCTAAATATGAATATTATATATTGATTGAATATTGATATAAATAACTTTGCAAGTTCTTAAGCTGCCCTGAAATTTAGTGGGACCACTAACATCTTTGAAAATCAAACCCATATCATGAGATCGTGGTATAACATAATCAAAGTCATGGGTATCGTATTTTGAGGTATTATTGTTAATAATGAAGATTCTATATTTCTCGGCGCCCAATGGAAAGTCGTCCCAGTTTTTGATCAAATACCTGAATTGAATTATGCTTCCGTTTTCTGGCACAACTCTTAATCAGACAAAGTTGCAATGATCCGTCTTGATGTACACAGAGAAATTTCCTTACTGAAGTCATACTCAAAACTGTGTTAATACGTCATTTAAATATTTCTAAATGTTAACAAACTAGAGGTGATGTTTGCGGATTTAATGAATTTGTTCTTTAAATGTAGCATTGACTTTCACATTTTCACTTTCACACCATGATAGCCTAGTAATTATTTAGTAGTTGTAGTTGTTCCTGCAACAATGAATAGGTGAATTAATAAGTAGGTGGAAGTATTCTTAAATTGTTGGATGTTTGAGAAGGTTTAACACATGAATTAAAGTAGTTACACTTGTTATAATACCAGTAATTCAGTAGAGGAAGCTAAAATGCTAATCGTATTTGTAAGGGAGTTGTAGTTCGAGTCTACCTGAGGGCAACCAAGCTTTGACCCAAATTTGGGTCATTTCTTTTGTTCTCCCTTAAACAATCTCTCGCTCATTGTCGCAGGAATGGGACCCAGCCCTTATATTCCTGATGTTATTGAAAATGACTGGATATTAAGCCTAAATATCGTGGAGGTGAACTTAAAGTAAAAAAAAAAAAGTGCTACAATCGCTGACATTTTTCATTGTTTACCTTTCTATGGTGCCTCACATTATCCGTCGCCGACACAAAACCTCCGGTGGTGTGAGGTAAAACAGGAACATAAACGGGATGGTGTGTTTGTTTTGTTCAGATACGCTATCATTAGTTCGCACACATTAGTTATCTAATGGACTGAAACCATCTTGGTTCACCGGCTGACTCCGTCGTCTGGAAGAGTATTTTCCTTTAAAGCCACTAAGAGGTGTTTGTGCAATCATGAAAACATGCTTTGATTTATATGGTCTTTCATCAATATCTTATTTTACAAAAAAAAGATCAAATATGAATAATACAATAAAGCAATTTTCCTTTTTACTTATCTGGTTAGATATAAAATACGCATCGTATGCCCATCTAGTGTTGCATCAGTTGAGATTCTAGGGTAGTTATTGGTCAAAGATTTTTCTGTACATTTTCGAAAAGCGTCCGTTTGTGGCTCACGCTCATAATTCCAAGAGCAACAGAACGCACCCTGACAACAGTCGGCTCCTGATGTGTAATCAAAACAAGCCCTGCTGCTTTTTTCAACTTCACACAGAGGAAGTAATGAAGAACACCGTCACAGCCCATTTTGTCAGAGCTTAAGTTAGTGCTGTTGTTGTTGTTTACTTGTTGGTGGGAAAAAAGTACAGAGTAATAGATAGATGGATAGATAGATGCGTCATCTTTTATCATCATTATTATTATTATTACAATTTATTTTTGATTTATTCTGGTTTGCATTTGGATGAAATTAATTATCTACTTTTTTTTATAATAAAACAGGAATAACAAGATAATAATTTGACAAACATTTCATTATTTAATTATCATTTTAATGTAAGACGGCTTTAATTGTGTTGGTTCAAACCTTAAACCAAAATAAGTTTAATTGTTTAATAGCAACGAAGCTATAGCAAAGATATGTGTTGTTTTACTGTTGAGTAAATCACAGACTAGTTTGTCATTAAGAAAAACATTGTCGCACGAGTAACTTGTAAAACACAATAAAATAAACAGTACAAATCCGTGCGCAAACACTTCTATTCTTCACTTAACAAGAATGTTTACTCTGGTTTCTTCTGTATTTAATGTTCCACTGTTTTTCAATGCTCCAGTATGACTTCTGAGCTCTGGTCGGATGCTTGGATGACATAAGAGATATGGATGTTACGTTTGTACTTTGCTCTCGATTATTTATTTGTTCAAGCCTCTGTTTCCTCATCGTCAACTCTTCTACATGTGACTCTTCAGATGTTTGTACACTCGTATATACTTTGCGTAAATATGTACGCAAGACTACTAGGAAAGTAAATAAATATCTTAAGCTCTCCAGACTATTTACTTATGTTAATAGTTTTAAACCACAGGTGGTGTGTACTTTATGGTTGTGGCAGTTAGTTAAAGTTAAGAATTTCTTTTTTTTTAAAACATAGAACTTTATGTTGATGTTTTATTTTATTGATAAAGATATGTCTATTCATAAGTTGTCAAACATATTCATCAAATTTACATTATTTTGCAACAGTTTTTGTGCCCTAACTGCTGTAGTTTTTTCTTATTAAATACTGTACTGTACAGCAGCCTAAAGTTACATACAATATTTGTCTGTATTAGCAAACTCATAACATAGCATTTGTTTATATTTCTGGCCTTTCATTATGTTGTTGTGGTTGTTGTGGTATTTTACTGTCATATTGTAATAAAGTTTAATATGTCTGTAGTCGAAAGTGGAAAATCTCCACCAAAAATGTACAACAGCAAAGGTTATATAATAAATGTTTCACTCAAAAATTTAAATCTTATTTATTTGGGATGGATATTAAACAGTGCATTATTAATCTTATTACAAAAATAATTGAATAATCATTTTTTATTCACCAAATCAACAGTTGACGTACCGATATTTTACTTTACCTTTACTAAATTAGTCAAAGTGGTTTTGCTATATCTTAAACATCGGAGCACAAGAAATTGCATTATTTCAGCTGAAAAAATGGGAAGTTGATGATGTATATTTATTTTTCATCCAATATTATTCCGTTAAATTATTTTAATTATGCATGTTCTTTTATTAGAAAATCTTTTGCATCGCCTCTGCCCTCTGTGACTATTTGCACATCAAATCTAAGTTGATATTATCTTCAGCTAAATAACAAATATAAGAGCTATTCTGACTTGTTTTTAGGTGAATGTATAATCGAATGGTCGTTAATTTTTATTTCATTGTTTTTTTGGCAGATCTACACACACCTCCGGTCCTACACGGTCCCTAACGAACAGCGCTACATCATCCGCATCCTGTTCATCGTGCCCGTTTACTCCTTCGACTCTTGGCTCAGCCTCCTCTTCATCAACAACAACCAGTACTACGTCTACTTCGACTCGATCAGAGACTGCTACGAAGGTAAATACCATCAACTCGCGCCTGCTGTCTGTTGGCGTCACTGTCATGAAGCTCTTCTGTGCGACGCCCGCTTTCAGGAGAGAAAAGAAACCGGCCAAACCAGTTTCATGACGTGATAGTCCACCTCATTATTTGAGGTGTTGGATTTCTAGGTGGAGTTGTAACAGGAGCATCTGGTTTAAAACATTAGAGTTATCTTAAGTGTTTATATATTAAATTAATCTGTCATTATAAAATACACAAGGCATCCTCCATGGCAGCCGTCAACGTGGATGTCATGCAAAATTGATTACAAGGGAATTGAAAATATGGAAAATAGTTTAAAGGCCTTCAATGCATTATTCAGTCATTTAGTTTTCAGGTGGCAGGCCAATTTCGTGGCTGATTGATTGAAACGCGTCAGGCAGGCTTGGAACACCACCGGTGGCTGAAACACGGTGAACCCTCACTTGACTGGACGCCATCTGCATTAGCTTCTTTTAATCCTCCTTTAAATAGCAACAGAGGATTTAGAAGGGATTTCCAAGACACAGAACCCCCGAAAGCTTCTTATTGTAATAACTAAAGCATTTATTATTCCCATATGTAGCGCAATTACACTTTATCATGCACGTTTTTTTTATTTTATTTATTAAATGGAAGTAGAATGATGTCCTTTAAAAAAAAAAAAGTAAAGCAATCTCTTTTTCTTCTAGCGTTCGTCATTTACAATTTCCTGAGCCTGTCCTTCGAGTATCTGGGCGGAGAGAGCGGCATCATGTCGGAGATCCGAGGGAAGCCTATTGAGTGAGTTTCCACCCGACCTGTTCGTTCTTGTGATAAGCTAATGCTAACAAATCAATCACACCCTATAGACAAAATAATTATAAACATGTATGCATTAATTTACAAACAATTTCACCATGATTTTTTTTAGTAAAACCCTGCAGATAAATAACTATATTCTGGTATTAACTTGAGATATTCCTCTCACAGGTCAAGCTGTATGTACGGCACCTGCTGTCTGGGCGGGATGAGCTACTCCATCGGCTTCTTAAGATTCTGCAAACAGGTCGGTGTTGGTTCTCTGCTCTGCTTTGTTTCTTTTAAAAAGATGCAGCAAAACCCAACGCGGTAAATATTAATGCACAAGAAAGCAGAGTCTGCTTCGCTTTAATAATGTTCGAATCGAGGTTCGGTTCAAATGAAGGCTCGTCGGAAAGCGAGAAGGATCTATTAGTCTGACCGTGGAAGCTGCATCTGGTGCTGTATATTAGGGAGTTGAATTTCAAAACCCGTTTTGATATTGTCAGACGAGCAGGAGGTTTTTCGAAACGAAGCTCTTTAATTGACCCGCATGCCTGCGTGCAACACTCGAGCAGCTTTCCCATCAATATTAGGGTAATTTGGAACCTAATCCAAACCAAGTGTGTCAAACTCAAACACACAGGGGGGGGGGACATCTTAAACACATCATGATCACACAAATTCTCCATTTAGTGAGCAATTATTCTACTTTTTTAGGCTAATAGAAGTACCGTAACTTCTGGACTATAAGCAGCGACTTCTTTCACATGCTTTAAACCTTGAGGCCTTTACATTGATGTGGCTAATCTATGGGTAAACAGCCTCCAGGAGGCGCTCTAGCAGGAGACACAAGAGAAACTGAGTTGGCAGATTTAGTTCAATTTAATTTTTAATTATTTATAGCTGTTTTACTGCTGTGTTACCAGTATTGAACTTTTTGTGTACATATTTCATGTTACATTGTTGAAACACCTGTGGCTTAACAGTGGTTGTGGCAAATAAATCAATAAATAAATTATTTATTCTTTTTTAATTTAGCTTGTATGAAGGTGCAACTCTATTGTTAAATTACTGTAAGAACCCTCATCCAAACCTCTGGTGTTAGTCGTGTCAATCTTTCGTTTTGTATTTATGGATAGTTCACCCAAAAATTCAAATTTCACTCATTTTCTACTCACCCTCATGTCGACTCAGTTAGTATTATTGTATTGTTCCATCTTTTTTATTTATAGGCAAAAAAGTAATCCTGCTCATGTTTCTTCATCTAAAAATATATGTTTCAAAACATCCAATTAACTCCATACTGCTGGTCTGTAATGTCCCTTGGGTCTCATAAAGTAAGGTAAGGTAAGGTAAAACTTTATTGATCAAACTGTTTTTTACCAATAGCCAGCAATTTTTCATAAACAATAAAAAATAAAAAATAATAAATAAAATAAGAAGAAGAACAAAGAGAAATAAAGGGAAAGAACAAGATGACACAATCAAAGTCTAAAGATAAAGACAAAGAACATAGGTCAAAGAAAAAAAACAAAGACAAAGGATACAAAGACTAACATAGAACAGAACATCATGATACTTTTACTCCACTCCTGCCCTCGAACTCACAATTGTACAATTTAATAGCCCGAGGAATGAATGAGTCCCTGAGTCTATTTGTTTTGCACCTGGGTAGGAGCATTCGTGCACTCATTCTGCTTCTCTGCTCACTGATGACGGTGTTCAGAGGATGACATGAGTGAGTTTGACATGTGATCTGAACAAAGCTAAAAAAAAAACCACAAGGTTTTATTTACACACTTTGTCTGTGAAGTTAAACACATTAGCTGCAGTACAGAGACAAGTGTCAGTATTTGTCCGTGCAGCCAGAAATGTAATCACAGAGTTGCACAAACAAAGTCGGTCATTTGTTTCTTGGCTTTACAAAAGGCAGCAGTGGGGTTCTTTTAAGTTGCTCGTCGCAAACCTCGGGTGCCGAACCTCTTCTCATCATCTCTTCAGGTGTCACAGCATGATGTGTGGTTCAAATCAAGACTGACTTTCTCTTCTACACACGGCAGTCTATGTCCTCATCTATCCGTTTTCTTTCAAACATCAAGTTTTTGTTTTAATATTCGATCTGAAAAACAAACCATATCATTCATGAGTTCTAATAAATCGATAAGATTTCATATGCGTCCGGCAGCGCCATCGATGCCTCCCGACTGTGCAAAAGGTCCACGTTTGCCCTTCTGTTATTTCTACGTTCTGTGCAGCAGCCTTGATTTGTTTGACTCGATTTGCATGCCATTCGTACAGCGCTCGCCCGCATAGCAGAGGTTTTGATTTAATTCCCCGGATCCGCACATCTAGAGTAGACATTTGGCCAACAGAAAGTTTGCTTTTAAAAACGTGTAGAAGTATTGTTTAATTAAGTACAGCTGCAGCTCCGCGAGGCTTTAAGATCGGACCACTGCTCTTATTTCAACCACGTCTCCGACTTCTGCGAGTTAAATCATGCAATACCTCATACGATGTATGCAACCTGCTGCCTGCAGGTGGATGAGCTTGACTGATTTTTGGATTGGGGAAAACACATTAAATAGGAGGAGAAATTTATGGAAATTTAGCCATTTTTGTTAACAAATCCCTAAACCAATCGTAAAGGATAGCACTAAGCATTCTCCTTTTTCCAACAGTATTCCTATTTGGCTTGGAATGAGGCAGAGAAATTTTTCAAGTTCTGCTTAAACCATGTTGTTTTTATACAAAGGGTTTAAGCTTAAAGTTAAGTAAAAAAAAAAAAAGCAACTCAAAACTCGTCCAAAAGGGCTTTCATGCAGAAAAAGAACAGAACTTCTCAGGTGTCTTTGGGCTTCAAGTCAACTGCAAGTATTAAATGACATTACATCATCCAATCTTTTATTTAAAGTGTCCTACAAAGGATCTGTCCAAAGGGCCCTAGTTGGGTTTCATACCTCTTTGCTTCACAGAGAAAAACCTGGTTGCTGTAGTTTGCATGATTTAGATTTTAAGTTAAACCAGCAATCTACAACCCGGTGTTACAACGACACAGATGCGGTCCATGTATATCTCATTTTATTTGTTAGATTTTGGGGGTTAAAAAAAAAGTAGAAATACATTTTGAATTTTAAAGGTACTTTCTTCCACACTGTGTTGCATTTAAGTTAATAAGGAAATATGAACCGCGAAGAAGGGAGGAAAAGATGCATTTTCTTTTAAAGCAAAAAGGAACGTATAATGGATACGCAACAGTCTATTTATACTGTGTTCATTTACATTTTAGAAAGCTGGAATCGGAAAACATTTTCCATTAACACATTTGAAAATGATTTCATTTTGTTTATTTCTTTGTGGGTTCAAGAAATGGTCGTGTAAAACTGACGAGGGTGTCAACCAACGTTGTGTTGTCCAGGATTAGATGCACTATATTCGCGATAAGATATATTGCGATTTGCTTGCATCATTTTCAGAACTATTTTAGGGAACAGTCAATTTTAGTGACATGTTTTGATCTCTCTTTTGGTTGAATTATTGGACTGGGCCAAAATCTGCCTGAACATCAACTTTGAAATCTGCTGAAGTCTACTGTATCCTCTCGTACTTAGTCATCGCCGGGATCTTTCGGGACTTCATTGTTCTTTTAGCTGCAGATGACGTAATGACTGCTGCCATCTAGTGGTCAGAAATTAAATTGTTACACCAAAATGAACTATTTGAATTAATATTTTCATTTTCCAAACACTTTTAACACTATTAAAATACAAACCATGAAGGACCTATGATCAAATAAAATAATATTTGAAAGCCCAAAAACGATAACAGTGCTGTTGAATATTGATTCACATCAGTGTATCGTTTTTTTTTTTTCCCATATAGTATAGCGAAATACTGGCGAAAAACTTATTAAAGGGAGTTTCACTGCTCTCTTTAAAATGTGTTGTAGAAACTGAAGTTCGACTTACTCCAAAATCTGAAAAGTCTAATCCAAACATACTACAACTTAAACTTGGTGCAAATAAATCTGTGTTCATGTCCAGAGACATTATTGTAGGATATATGATCATTAGGATGTAGTGTCAAGCAAACACAAAGTACACACAGCAATTATTTGGGTCATGTTTTCATGTGTTAAATATACCTATTAATGGACACATTTTATCAACCCAAAAAAACTTTTATTTTACATTCAGAAAGGGTTTATAATAGCATAAAGTTCATAGTAAACTCTAATGGTAACTGTGTACATGGATCCACATCGTTAAAGTAGAGTGTGGTTCATTTCAAGCTTCTAGTTCTATTCAAGCCTCTTACATTTTAGAAAAAGTATGATTTAATTTCTCCCAGTCAAACTTTTCAAAGATGTATAGTTTCAGTAAGCCAGTAAGTAAAGGTTTTATTAGTTAAAACATTACATTAAAATTCATATTCGTATAAATGTTAGATATTTTTGAGCAAGTGCGCTGAATAAAAAATCCTGTAATTCTTTGACTTTTAACTCGGACCTGGAGGGCTTTTTCTGAAGCGGCATTAATGAACAGATTGCACATCTGACTTCTTTGTTGGCCATTTAATTCTCAACACCGCCTGAGGCCCCAACAGAGCTTCCAGATCTATTTCATATACTTTAATAAATCGCATATGTTTAGCTCCATGGCAAGTCTCCCACGTTGTTTTTCAGACTCTTTAATCATCTGTGGTCCATTGCTAATCTGTACTCTAGTAATTAAAACGCAGATCGACATGTAATACATTTTAGATGAAATGTTTGTGAGATAAATAACTGTTTGCACAGTTGAAGTGATCATTTGCATCCAGAATCAGCCTTGAGTCCTCATGGCTTTCAGAGATAAGGTCCGAGGATAAACGGCTGTCGCGTCTCAACTCTGATTTCCACTTTAAAGTCCTTTATCATGTTCAAGATACTCCAGGGTCTTTTTTTTTCTCGTCTTCAGTTGGCAGAAACACAATCTTTAGAACCTTAAGGTAGCTGTTTGGTGATTCCAAAACCTCCAACAGAAAGGCTATAATCTCACTATTCTCATGTTTTGGTTTTTTTTACAACAAATGTATCCACTCTTAAGTTAAGAAAGCAAAAAGGATAACAATAACAAAAAATATTTAAGAATATTTATATTACTTTGTTTGCATATGATGTCCAAACAGGAAAACAACCAAATATTTATAGTCTGTTTAAATTAAGGAACATTTAGGTGAAAACAAATTGTTGTAAAACACAATAGCAACCTCCATCTGCAGCTGAAGCACTCTTTGAAGCACATTTTTTCTGAAATCGAAATATTCAAAATGTTTTGAGTTTCTACAAATACAGTCATGAAAGTGAATCATAGTACTCTCGGTCCACTTTGGAAATCTCATGGCAAAACCCCTCATTCATGCTGTCCTCTCAATACACAATTTAGCCCCAAAAATACACTAAAAGCTGTTAGAATTGACAGTTACGCCCCAAAATAATGCAAACAGTACAGTTACTCGGTCTTGTTCAATAGTCAACATTTAGCCCCATAATTATACTGACAGAACATAACTCAGTCCTGGTGTTTGACTCCATTTATCCCCACCAAAAATACTGACAGCCGTAACTCAGTCAGTTACAATTGACAAAATATAGACGCAGAACAATTATTTAAATTAAAAAGTATTTGGCTTTGGCTTTTTTTATTTAGGGTAAAACCTATACCTAGTTATGTTATACATCTCATTTGTTTTGATGCAAATATTTTCAACTTGAGAATCTATTGATTTTGAATTTAATTGTGGACCTAATAATGTGTATCAAATCGTGAGGTACCCATATAGCTAATAATACTGACGAATAAAGGGTTTAATCAATGTACGCAGAAGGCTGCATGTGGACCATAGTCTACACTTTATTGCAGGGCTGTTAAACTCAATCAAGCAACGGGTCAACATTATAAAAACAAAAATCCAACGTGCTTAAACAAACATCTTCAATTTCCAACCATTAAATGTTGCCCTCCAAATCTGAACAACGAGAAAACAAGTACCAAAAATCTATCTTTTACCACTGATTTAAGACAACCTGTTGAACTTGTGTGACTAGTATTGAGGTTAACATACATTATAGTTGGTCTAGTTTCTAGTTAAGAGTAAAACGACAGTTCCATTCTTTTTTTATTGTAGGGGCAAAACTTTAACAACAAAAATGTTTTTCTTGTATGTTCTGTATTTCGTGTTTTAACTGGTCGAATATATAGACCAGATCATGAGGGGTCCATTGCCTTTATTTATGTGGGCATTCTGAGGTTTGGGTGAAATTATAAAACTGATCATCATCTTTATAATCCAATTTGTTAAAGGTCTTTGTCTTTCATGTCTGTCTCCTTTTGTCTTTAGTTTTGAAGTTAAACTGCCTATTTGATTTGATGAATTTGAAAAAAAAAAAATGAAATGTGTTTATAGACTATATTTGAATGTTTTTCCTGCCGTTAATTGCTAATATAAACTTCACAAAATCTTGTAGTTGAGAATATTGTAGTAAAATTAAATAAAACGTGGTCTTATAACCATGCTATGACTGTATATTTATAATGTCATGATCAATTTACTTGTTTATATTCTTAATTACTATATTTATTTATCAATTTCCCCTTGTTTTAAGAATTTATTTTATAGGATCTGTCACTTTTTGGCTTCTTTTTCAACTCTCCGTCTGTCTTTTTGCTCAATGGCATCTCATTTACCAAATTTATCCAATAAAGCCCTTTTTAAAAGAAAGTCTGGACAACTCTGCTTTAATGTTATGTATGGACAGTAATACGGTTCATTAGTCTTTGTCATTATTAATTTATCTTAATAAATAATCATTTAAAAAGATTCAAAGGTGAAATGTTGCATCAGTATGTCCCCACCATGCATTTACTTTCACCTCTAATCTGTTCTTTTATTAATTCACTCTCAACGGCTTTGTTTGTTGCCTGCGGTGATTTAAAAATATATATATATTTTAGACTAAAAGAAAGATGAAATCCAGGTCCTGTCTTGCCATGTATCCAAAGTCGAAATTGATTTTAGTCTTTTGTGAAAATGGAAGTAGAAAGCACCAGCCAGACAGTCCAAATGTGAGAAATAGGATGTTCCCGCGGGCGTCAGAGGTGCTGTTTTCAGTCGTCAACTCATTTAAGCAGCAGGAGAAATGACTAATGTTGTGATGATAAACCATGACGCCTGTAAAGATGTGTTATTCACAATAGCGGAATCACAAGTCCAACGATAAACCTACACCTCATGGTATTTTATTCTTAAAAGTGAAACAGGTAAATGGAATCTTTTGCGGATTCATAAACTGCTTCAGGTTAATCCTGCTGAATACTCATGCTTTGGTGCTTGTGAGGAGATGAGAGTTGCTGTCAAATTCGGTCGGTTCAGGCGTAAATTCTCCTCAGTCAGGACGCCTGTCCTTCAGTCTGATAGCGAACGCCGGCCCACACCTCTCTGCCCCGGCTCTAATCCCGGCCAGACCCCAGAGACACGAGCAGTGAGACGTCAGGGTCAGCACTTTATAGAGGTAGAGAAACTTTTCAAACAATCCCAATCCATTTATATATAGATATATCCATATATATCTATATAGATATAGATATATATAGATATATAGATATATATTATTAAGACGGAAAATAACATTTTAAATTGCATCTAAGGTTGGTGTGGATACTATTGTCTAAGAATATTTCAACTTACTTTGCATTTTATTCATAAGTCACTTCTTGTGTTTCCTGTCTTATCGAATAAAAGACCCTTCTTCAACACTCGCACAGAACCTCCCCTCTAGGGAACAGGTATTAGGCCTCCTCTACATCCACAAAAACACTCGTGCTGTGTCTCAAATCGCATACTAGCGTACTAAAAGTTAGTATTTTTAGTGCGTTAGTGCGTCTCAATTCTTAGTATGCGAAATTTAGTGCACACTAAATTGGCGTACTAACACGCCCACAAAACTGAGCATGGTTCGATGGACACTAACCACACTAAACGTCCGCCATCTTAATGACGTTTAAAACGGAAGTTACGTCATATATAAATGCATATATATGCATATACTTACAGGTGCATTTTCATCAGCAGTAGGAGGATAAACACGTCTTGATACCAGCTTAAATATCTCGCGAATATTTCGATTATGATATTTTTGCTTTATTTCTTTTTCCAAAACTTGCAAAACATGCTGCCCGCAGGTGTCGGCGATAGTGTTCAAACGGCTGGTTGAAACATCGTTAAATAGAAGTAGAAGAAGAAGCTGTCGTTGATTTCCGGTTAGTGTGTAGCAGCAGTGTTTGATTTGAGACATACTATCTGTGGAGAATTAGTACTAGTACTAGTTAGTACGTACACTAAACTGATGCATACTAACTTCTAGCATACTAAGAGTAGTATGCGATTTGAGACACAGCATCGGAATACTCCCTCTCCTCTTCCCGAAAAAGCAGCCATGGTTAAATAATCTTAAGGAAGTCGACATTGTTCATCATAAGTCTGAAGTTCAACAAATGTTTGGATGCTGCTTTCAAGCGTCTCAGAGTAAACTCTGCCCAGAAGGCGAAAGTAATGAGATCCTCTGGTAATTCCGTCTATTGAACCACAGAAGTGCCGCTGCTTTGACAAAAGATGTGTCAGTACAAGCTGAATCCATTTTTTTTTTTTAAAAACCTCTTAAAGTTGTTTTTTTTGTCTATCTTTCAACTCTATGATCACATGACCTTTCTTTACAGCTCAACATTTATGTTGTCCAAAGTGCAGTTTTAACCGATAACTGCTGATAACTTACCGCATCCATAACTGCTGGATTGACTTTCAGATTTTGAGATAAGGGGGTATATAAAGTATATAGATTAAAAGGTAAACAATCCACTCCTCCATCTAATCGAACATTAGAAGAGTAATAAAGACTGTACTTTCCAAACACATTTTGTGAGTAATAGCTGATATTTTCGTTGGCTGCAGGCGACGCTCCAGTTCTGTGTGGTGAAGCCCATCATGGCCGTCATCACCATCATCCTGCAGGCGTTTGGCAAATACCACGACGGGGATTTCAAGTAAGTTTTCTGGGGTCATTATGAATGTCATGTTTCTTTATGAGGATCATAGTGTATTCAGTGTAGTAGCACTTGGATCTATAATATATTTGAACATGTTATGTAGCGTCTATTACTGGTCCAGGTGATTTTATTTATCGCAATTAATTCATTACCTATTTTGTGTTTCTTTTTTTACACAATTATCTAATTAAAATAGTTTTTTGTGTTGGTCTACTTGTGCTTGACCATGGTCAGTTTTGGTCTGTTGAATCGTATAATAATAAACCTTGACTTTAATTGAGTAAATGCACTAAAATGTAATGGCAAAAAAAAGTTTTAAAATGTTATTTCGGTTGCTGCCCCCCCTGTGTCAGAAAACTGCTATTCATCAATATCTCCAAGGTGCAGTTGCCAAATACAGCATGTGCATTTAGTGACCAAACAAGATAAAGGCATTTGTTGTGTTAGTTTCTGGTTTTATCTACAAAAAAATCTCTCAGTTCTTCCTTTGAAAACACTGTCTCTGACCCACTGCTGTAAAGTTTAGTGGTCACGTGACACTCTGTCTGGACGACCCCCCCCTGAGAAAGTTACTATTCAAAAACACTCTTAGCAAGAAAATTCTACTACATGATTCGTGTTAAAAATAAACTTTGTTGTGTTTGTTTCTGCAGCCGTACTATCAAACATTATTATCATCATAAGTTGAATATTCTTGTTCCTTTCAAACAATAATGACGATTAAACACGAAGAAATGATTAAGATCACACTCTATATACTTGAGAAAACACTAATTTAACTCAAAGACCATCCACTGAGGCGCTCCAGTGGAACTCTAGTTCATATCAGGATCTCCATATTTTACCATTTTGAAAAGGAATTTGGAGTTTCATCTTTTTATTCCCGGCTTTGAGCCGTCTCACTCGGCTTCGCTGAGAAATTAGAAATGAATCAAGCACAACCACACAAAGCAAAAATGAGTGAACGAAATAAACAACAGTTCTTGCAAACAGTAGTTTACAAATGCATGGATGAGAATGGTAATTATATTTAAGTCTTAATTAAATTGGATTTTGGGGAAACACAGTGGGTTGGTGGGAAGTGCTGCAGCTTAAGGGAGGTCTTCGGTTGGTGAAGACAAGTGAGGACTTTTCTATGTAGAGTTTACTCTGGTAATCTTGTCATTTGACCAACAAGCTGCTTTACAGCAGTGGGTAAGAGAGTTTTTTCATATAAAGAATCGGGAAGTTAAACCAAGAAACCGAACCAAAAATAAAATGAATTCGTAAACTAATGCATGCTCAGTATTCTGCAAAGGTGCTACTGTGTTGCAGTTGCATTTTCCTGACACCTGAGGGAACCAGAAACAATCTTTTCAAACTAATGTATTGCCATTTAACTCAAGAAAACCCATAAATTAAAATGGCTAAAAACGTGTTATTTTCAATATTTGGTGTCAATCTTTCAGAGTAGCTATGATTTGTGATAATTACTTCTCTGGTATCCTCAACCTGAATAAGATATTTATTTCCATTTTTTTTTTGCTCCTGTTTTAAGAAAGCTTAAAACTGTGAGTTGTCAACACACCATTATCCAGATGAAATGCAGCTTCTTGATTAGAAAATATTCTTTATTCTGTCAGCATGAGCGCTGAACTATTTTTTTAAAGGATTATTTTTGTTTCCTGCCTTGTTTACTTCAAATATTGCTGATTAAATTCATCAATAACTTGCAATAAATATGCGTCCGGTAAATGGTGAACTGTCAATGGAGCCAAATTGCATTAAAAAAATCTGTTGAGTAAATCTTAAGAGGTAAGACGGTAAATAAGGTTTTGGTATCCAAGTTTATTACTGGTATTCTTATCTATGTAGACATTAATGGAGGCACAAGGTATTTCAATGTAGTACTAGTGATGATTAACCAGGATTACAAATAGGAATACAGCTTTTGATGTTTTGAGATCAACAGAAATGGGTGTTATTTTGGTTTTATCTGAAACCAATCCTGTTTTGAAACCGTTCCGATGCTTCAAGAGTGAAAAAACATGCAAAAGTTTGTGCAAAAACGTTCTTTTATTTTTTGTTTGTTAAGAGCATCTACCTGTACTATGTATATGTATGGAAGTTTCACTTCTATGTAAGAACTTCTTCCTCTTTTTCTCATATTGTATATTTTTTAAAAATCTTTGATATTTCAAATTATAAAAAAAAAGGTAAAAACATTGATCGAAATGGGCTCAATTGGACACAAATGTGGCAGTAGTTTTTCAAATTCGCTTGCACATCACACGGAAGGAATATTAATTTGAGCGATGAGTACATCTCTTGACTCCGCAGTGATTTTGGAGACTTTCCTAAAGCTCCAGCTGTGACAATACTTGATTTGAAGTGTCACACAAGACACACACAAGACACACACAAGACACACACGCTTCCAGCAATCTGCATCACATCATCATCATCATCTCGACTCATCACGTCCTCTATGAATAAACGATTTCACTCTGGCGTCGCATGCACATCAAGACCTGCTTTGAGGAATACTCAAAGATGTGTCTTCAAGTGCGGCTCGACCACCATCATTCAAAGATTGTTTACTGTCACGCTCTGATCCCGGCGAGCTCCCGAAACTTGGTGATGGGAGTAATTATTGTCGTCACAGGCGAATCCTCGGGGGAAGAGGAGCGGAATGTAAAGAGACAAACTGGGGATGAAATAAAGACAAACTGATGGGCCCCTGATACTAGACGGCTGCTTGTGGGAAGAAAAAAAAAATGTATTAACCACTCGTTGCAAATGCAGACACTTTTTCCACTTTCTTTCAGTCGTTCCTTTTCCCTCCACTAGCCCAAATAATAAATCAGAAGCAGATGAAGTTGTTGCCGTCAAGATGTTGACGTGCGCATATTCATCAAATGAATAACTGCCTTGACCTTTATTCCATTAAAATACAATGTTTTGAAATGAAATTGAAATAGATTTTAGAACAAATATTTTGTACTGTCCGAAAATGATCTCTGTTCTTTTACTATTTGAATTGAAATGTATTGTTTCAGAATATCTAACATTCTAAAAGTATATATTGTTTTTCTTTTATATTATTTATATCTTTTTTTTACTGCAACTATACTGTTATACAAGTAAGTGAGTAAGTCATTTTTATTTGTATAGCGCTTTTCCAGACCAGGGACACAAAGCGCTTTAACAATCAAAACAATATTCAATAAAGTATATACTTTAAAGATCAAGATACAACTGATAACACAACAGGAGTTCCAGAAAATCAAGGAAAAGCCTGAACAATCAGAAGGAAGTGCAAATCATTTAAATCCCCACAATACAGATTTCATATTTTAATGTATTTATTATTTAAAAATGAATATTTGTATATATAGAAGCTGCCGATGTTAACTGTGTTTCATAAGATATTTACTCAGAAAAATGGTACACAAAAGTTTTTCTAAATTTTTAAGTAAATCTTTTTTTTTTAACTAGGGTACGTAACAAAGTAGAAGAACAATTACATTAAAATCAATTGAAAAACCAGTCTACCAGAATCCATGGTTAAGTTTAGCTCATCTGTTTTTATTCCCTCTAAATGCTTCCATTATGTTTTTCATAGTCGTGAGTCTGTTCTTTACGCTGCCGTCTCCAACGTCTCGCTATTGATTAATGCATGTTTTCCACATAGACTCTCAAATTACTTCTTGAACAATCAGAAGGATCATCTTACACCTAAAATCTGCATCATGTTTATATCATGAGGTTGTGTTCATAATGCACAAACTGACTTTTCAAAACAAAATCAAACAAGGTTTTTTTTCGTGTTTAACGTCAGTTGGCGTTCATATTTTCGTGCATTACTTCCAACTCTTGTTCCAGGAACGATGAACTTCCTCTGCACATACAAGCTTTTGTGCTTCCTCCTACTTCTCCTCCTGGAGGCCATAAACTACATGAATCGACCAGATGTTCCCGTAAACCGTATATATTTACCCGTGATTGTGCTTCTTTGTGCAGTGTGAACGGAGGATACCTGTACATCACCATCATCTACAACTTCTCCGTCAGCTTGTCTCTCTACGCTCTCTTCCTCTTCTTCTTCGCCACCAGCGATCTCCTGCGGCCGTACGAACCTGTGCTCAAGTTTCTCACCATCAAGTCTGTCATCTTCCTGTCTTTCTGGCAAGGTGAGGTCTCCGAATTGTGTGTGTGAGTGTGTGTTTCTTTTCTTTGACAAAAAGAGATTGATGAACCCTTCTGTTCCCCCGGCGCAGGAATGGTCTTGGCCATCCTGGAACGATGCGGCGTCATTCCAAACGCCCTCGTCATCAACGGAAAGGAGGTGGGAGCTGGCACGGTGGCTGCAGGCTGGCAGAACTTCGTCATCTGCATTGAGATGTTCTTCGCCTCCATCGCCCTGAGGTACGCCTTCCCCTGCGACGTCTACCAGGAGAAGAATAACGAGGTTCCAGGTGAGTTTGTCATCTATACGTGGCTCTGAATCACAGCACGAGCCTCTGAGTCATTCAAGATGCTAGTTTTCATAAAGGTGTAGAGTGGACTTTTTGTCAAGTTTCCAGGTAGGTTAAATGGGAAACCGATCCCATCTCGTTAACAAAAAGACATGCTGGATTTGGCAATGGAACAACGGATTTCTTGGAGCTAGAAAACAGAACCTTCTTGGTCTTTATGAGAGACTTTTCATATTCAACGTCTCGTGTTGACCGCGGCGTACAACAAGAGTCGGGTCTGATTTCATTTTGTATTCGTATACTCTCCCTTGAAAAGATTTGAACTAGTAATCATGTCATTTTTACGCGGATGACACACAGATATACCTTCCCCTCCGGCTCTCAATGTCTAGACGCTTTTTTAGCTTGTCTGGACAATGTTGAGTTGGAGAGAGTTCAGAGAGATCCAACTGGTCACAAATACAAATTCATTGTCTTCCATCCCAAATTCCACTCTGTTAAACCGAACCACACGAGGAGAACTTCAGATAAAACAAAACCTACACCTTAGAAACCTCAGAGTCCTACTTCATCCCTTTCATTCGACCACCACATCTGCATTCACCCAATTTAAAATAAATTCAAAAATCAAACCCAATACTCAATAAATCGCACCTGGAAAAGCTCATTCATACCCTCATCTTGTCGCATCTAGATGATTGTAACTCCCTCTTTTCTGGAATCTCTCAAAATCAATCTCTTGCCTCCAACGTCTCCAAAACTGGCTTTTAACAGGGTTTTTTTTTTTTAAATGACATCACATTAACCCAGTTTTACCTTCATAGCACTGGTTTCTCAGAATTTTAGAATATGTATTTTTCTTATTAATTATTAAAAAAAAACTTTACTAAGTCTGGCCCGCAGCTATCTATCAGAGATGTTGAACACTTAGAAGCTCACTGTCTTCAGAGTCCAGGCCAAAATCAAAAAGGTCAAAAATCGAAAGTCTTCTCCATCAAGGCTCCTCGGCTTTGGAAGAGCCTGACCGAGAAGATAAGACTGGCTGAGTCTGTGCCTGTTTTTTAAACCCCTTTAAAAAAACAAAATTAATTCACTATTGACATTTCACTTTCTTTATATTTTTAGTGCGTTAACTTTAATATACTATCTTAATATCTAATGAAATTCATTCATTCATTCATCGTGGCTTTTTTAATTTACTTTGCCATTGTTTAGTTTTTGTTGTTATGTAAAGCCCCTTATAACACGGATGGTCTGAAATGTGGTTTATAAACAAAATTGTCATTATTAATATTATTGAGTTGAGACTTTTAAAAGAAAACGTTCTGATTTTTTTATCCGTTGCTTGAAATGTTGAATTCAGGTTAGAAAAATAATATTTTCTGTGTTTTTATTCAACTTGTACCCCTTCCAAATTTTAACAAATCCATTTATAATGATTAAAAACAAATCATTTTGCTTCCCCAGGGAAGCAGTGTTGTTCGGTCCGTCCTGTGCAAATGCAATACACTTTTTGTATAATTGTGTCGTCTACAAAACAAACAAAAAATAAAGTCCGAGCTGGAGCAGTAATTGGGTTTCCTGACCGCTTCCGAAGCCCCCCATCACTCGCCAACGTTGACCTTTAAAGCGTTAGCTTCGCCCCCCTGAAGCATGCTTGATATTACAGGTTCATATTTTCGAATTTACCGTTGCCTTCAGGTGCGTCAGACAGGTTGGGAGTCAGCGGGGGCCACGGCCGACCCCACCAGGCGTACATTTTCCTCCCGAGGTAGTCGAGGAGAGACGTTTATGAAGGGAAATTCGGTACAGTAACCAGCGGCGTGTCAGGGCTGCGCGCAACTACAAGACAAATGGAATCCGAGGGGGAAGCCGTCAGCAGGAGTATCAATCATTTCCTGCTGTTCAGACCCTTCAGGTCAACAGAAGCTGCTCTGCATGCAGAAGGAGCTCAAATATTACACACAGGCTTTGTCTTTTCACTGCTATTCCACTCTTTTAAGCTGAAACGTATCGACTATACGTCTCAGAAGTGACTCTTCAAATAAAATAAATTGTTTGTTTTTTTTCTTGCTCCGGGGCTGAAGGGATTGTCATCGTGAAAAAGGTGCACAATGGAGTCCGTCAGATCAAGACGAATATCCTTTCTCATCGATATCTCGAGTCGATACTCCGCCGCGCGGTATTGAACTTCAGTCGTGGCTGGTTCTTTTTTTTATTCCTGGTGTTGGGCGGCTTCAAAATAAATTTACTCGTCGGTGATCTGAATGTTTTTCAATTTTCGGATTCTCAGACGGCTGAATAATTCATGTCGTGTCAAATATTGGAGCCTGATGCACGGAGTCGTAGACCGTTCTCTTTTCAAAACGCATGCGGTCACAATAAGACGTCGAAAAGAAGTTCTCAGCTCTACCTTTTCAAATGTGAATATTGTCAAACCTCCTTCGATCTATTGATGCATTTAATTATAATTAAGTTATTGTTTTCACAAGTCAAACTCAAGGCCGGGGGATCATTTTTTGCCACTAAGTTATTTTATCTGGTCTGTACAGTAGATGGTTGTTGAGATGTTTGGGCTAAATTAAGCATTAAATCTCCATTGGTTACCAAAATGTAAAATACTTTGCAATCCGTCCCAAATGACCTCTTAAATACATGTCAGTTTTGCTTAATTCTAAGTAAAAATTATGTTTTTTTTCTGATTATGATATTGAGATTAATTTTCAAACCTCATCGATGATGACGGTAGAAAACTACCTAATGCTTACAGTGGTAGTGATGAGTTCACAGAGAGGGGGCAAGACAAACGGAGAGTACACGTTTCAGACTGTAGAGTCTGACGTAGTTCCAGATGCGGAAGTTGGAAACAAGAATTCCACTGATGGTTTTTCGAGACGAGTTGTTTATGAATTGAGATAAATATGAGAGTGAAGGTGAGAAGCAACTGCATGAAGGCTATGTGGTTACTTTGGTATATTTCAGGAGTCTTGCGACGTAGCTGTACTTTATTGGTCAGTATTTATACGCAATATCTCAATTTAATGTTGGTGTAATCCATTTTTTGTCAATGTATCGTAAGCGGTTGGAAAATAGGGTCAGTACTCAAGTTCCAAATTTGGGGGCGTAAGTTGTAATTTTCAAGTTCCCTGTTCTTTTAAATGTCTTGGTCTCGATGATCTTTGGTCTTGGTCTCGGGACATAATACTGGTATCATATTTTTTTGTGTACTGTGATTATTTATCCACTCCTTTGATACTACTCATGACACGCCCCCTTTCATTCCACTCCACAGAGATCTATTGACAAAAAAACGAACCCAATATGATGCTAATGTTCTTCAACTAGAGCTTGTGTATATCATGCGTGTACTTTTTCTTTTTTGTGGTCTCGATCAGGAAAAGTCTTGTTTAAAGTAGGATCTTGACTAGAAGTCTATCTCATCTAAATCCCTAGAGCACAGGTTTCAAATTGGTCCAGAAAAGGGCAGAGACAGTGCAGGTTTTAGATCCAACCAGTCAAGCACATATAGTTGAACCAATCAGGCGTCTGGCTTTATTAGGTACTTATGTCTGACAACAGCAGCTAAAGAAAACATTTCCTTGATCTATCAGCAGAAAACTAAATAATAACGTATCAGGAATGAATGTTTTCGTGTAAAATACTCAATAATAACATGATAATTCAAACTTTGAACTATCAAGGATCATGTTAGTAATAACATATATTTACTATGTTATTAGGCTTGTTATATCTTATTCTTAACGAAAAGACCAAAACAAACTGTGTCACACAACACAAACCCACTATCTCTGTCTTTCCTGACATCCCCGTACACACACACACACACACACACACACACACACACACACACACACACACACACACACACACACACACACACACACACACACACACACACACACACACACAGACCTACCACTGAACCTGAAAGACAAGTTGTTCAGTCCCACTGTGCTGTGCTTGGCTTTTGCCAGTCGGTTGTCTGGGGACCAACACCGGAGACATGGAGCGCTTTTGAGTCGGAAAGAACACGATGAACAAACTGATTCATGCGCCGCTGTTGTTGCTGTTGTTTCAGATCATAGTCAATAAAGTTGCCCATTTTGGAGTTCTCCTTATTACTTATTTTTACTTACTTAAGCAAGTACAAAAACTAAAAAAAAATGCAGATTTCTTGGTTCTAAATCATTGTAAATCTTGTTAATTAATTGTACTCTATTTCATTGAGTGTTTTTGCTTTACCTAACCTAATTATTAGATAATTAGAAATATAAGATAAACATTTAATATCCGCATTTACAAATACAGTTTAATTGTAACTGAAAATGATTTTAAAATTAAAATAAATGCTAAAATAGTATGTGATAAAGTGGCTTTGGAAAACATTTTCATTCATAAAAATAAATGATATAACCCAGACGTTCACTAAATACAACATATGCATATAAATGTATTTATTTTCGGCCGTCTTAAAGTAACATTTGTTAATGAAAATTAAGTCAATCATTTTTATTAGTTAATAGTTTAATGGCATAATGACATTTTTGTTAATTATGTGATTCGTTATCTACAGCAGAACTGGGCAAAGTGTGGCCTAGGGGCCACATGCGGCCCTTTGACTGTATTTATGCAGCCCTGGTAATGTCAAAGTACGATCATGTATAAATGGTTATAATGCATTAACAACTGTATTTTGTATTTATTATTAATTTACATTTTCACATAACACTTCACTCTTTTTTGTGTGTATATATTAATCCCTCAAAACATTTTTTTTAAGTTAATTGAAGAAATGTTTTGAAAAAAACGAATCTATACAAGAATAAAATTGCAGCTTATTTAGCTTAATAAAGGTCATGGCCCTTATGACGCATGTCCTTTTTTAAAGGGATTTTTTTCGTCTTTCTTTTTGCTTGACGGCCCCTAACAACATTCACAGAATTTAATGTGGCCCTTGAAGAATTTGAATTGCCCACCCCTGATCTACTGTCACATTTTTTTTATATATTGTTCTATAGATCTGCAACAATAATTCATTTTAATGTTAAGAAAAATATGTTTTCATGTGAAATTAAAAAGTTTAAAAAAATGCATTTTGTATCTGTTATTTTAGGTCTTTATTTAAAGTATTTGGTTTTATTTATTTTTTAACTTTTTAAAATTTGGATACTACCTTTTAAGTTCCATTTCTTCAATTGAGGTTCATTAAAAAATGAATAAATATACAAAATGTACTAAAGGATCTTTACATGAAATTAGGTAAATATTTAAGTTAATCCAAGCAACTTTTAGTCGATAAAAAACAACCTTGATTTTTGGTGGTTGTTCTGACCGTCCTCTCCTCCGCCCCCGCAGAGAACATCCCACCGATGCACAGCATCTCCAGCGGCCTGAAGGAGACCATCAACCCGGGAGACATGGTGCAGGACGCCATCCACAACTTCTCCCCGGCCTACCAGCAGTACACCATGCAGTCCACGACCGAGGTGGTCCAGCCCGCCCCCAACAACAAAGCCCCCACGGGGGGCGTGAAGATCTCCCGCAAGTCCGACAAAATAATGCTCATCACGTCCGACGACGAGTTTTAAGGTCCTGCGGCGAGGCTCGGTGGGAGGAGCCTAAATACTCTTGTAAAGACAGTGAGACGATGAACGCTTGGAAGAGCATCCTACGAGGTGACGAGTGCGACTCGGACAAATGACACTTTTGAAGGTATGTGGCACAACGTCCAGAATGCAAAGCGGCACGATGATAATCCTTCCGGTCGTTTTTATCCACATGCCGGGAGTTTGTCTTCACTGAATATCGATGATTCAGCAGTTTCTTGGCTTCTTCACTATTGTAAATATTAAGCTCCGCCTTTTTTCTTTTTTTTTTTGTTCCGGCGACAAGAATCGTGTACATAATCCTTGTGTTTGGAGTAGTTTCAACGTGTGTCGGAGGTTATAAATCTATTTAACAAGCACCGTCGCTCAAGATATCTCGTCCTCCTGGTGTTTAAAAAAAAGTTTCCCCTCGCGTGCCAACGATCGCTGCCTTTTTTGGGAAAAATACACATAAAAATACTAGTTTTGTTTTCTTACTGCACTTCTGTAAAATAAATGTTTTGATTGTGTTTACTAAAATGACTGGACTCGCTTTATAAAGAAGGGAAAAAAAAGCTTTATTTAAAAGTACAAAAGAAAACAAACAACACAGCAGACAATATTGTTCAAGGAATAATTTACCATATTTAAAACCGAGGAAGAGACAAAAACTGTTTGTACATGAGTGTAGATCATTGGAAAGAAAATAATTTAGGTGTATTTTGTCCAAAAAAAAAACAAAAAAAAAAGAAAATTACACAAATCAATAAAATAAATACATGACAAGAAGTGTTTTAGTTTATGCTGCTGCGGATCCGTCTTCGTCAACAGTCGCGATTTATTTCATTTCCTTTTCTTCTTTTTTTTGACCAACATATATTTTATCCCAACACCGTAAATATATAACCAGCTCTACTACTACTGGCTGTTTTCTTTAAATACTGTAGCTTTTCGCACTGTTTCAGCTTTTTTTTTTTTAGTTTACCTTGGAAAAAATATATCTTATATTCTTTTATTTATTTTGTTAAAATACATCTGGAACAGTTGAATCACCATCACAGGGATAGAAAAGTTCAGTCGGTGAATTAAGAAAGAGGGTTTTAATGTCCTGATGAAGCTTCACGAAACAGCTGATGAATCTTGATTAAACAGCTGATAAAGCTTCATGAAACAGCTGATGAAGCTTCATAAAACAGCCAATTAAGGCTTCATGAAGCAACCGATGAGGCTTCATGAAACAACCGATGAAGCTTCATGAAGCAGCCGATTAGGCTTCATGAAGCAACCGATGAGGCTTCATGAAGCAACCGATGAGGCTTCATGAAGCAACTGATGAGGCTTCATGAAACAGCTGATGAAGCTTCATGAAGCAGTCGATGAGGCTTCAGGAAACTGCTGATGAGGCTTTATTTTTAAAGACCTTAGGGTTGATCTAAGTCGACCGATGAGGCTTCATGAAACAACTGATGAAGCTTCATGAAGCAGTCGATGAGGCTTCATGAAGCAGCCGATGAAGCTTCAGGAAACAGTGGTTTAAGGCTTCATGTGATAGCTGATGATACAGTGTGCTCATTTTCACCAATTTTTAACTTATAGCGCCACCTTTTGAGCTCTGCTAATTAAGCTCTTGTATCATGAAGCCTCATCGTCTGTGTCACGAGAACGGATCAATATAAAGTGGCGCTGAATTCACTTTTTAAAGAACAGTCTTGGATAAACTCTTTTTCTGAAATATTGACACATTGATTGTATTGAAAATACATATTTTTTAAAGACCTTAGAGTTGATCTAAGTCACCTCTTAGTAAGAGCGTGGATAATTATATAAGAAATGAATGAAAGGAATAATACAATTAATTAAAAAAAAAAAAGTTGATTTCAAGCTGATCAATCCTTTCGAGCGTGAATATAGAAAATGTTGGGATCCATTTACTTATGGAATTAGCCGCTAGAGGTCACTGTGACCTTCCTAAAGACGTGCTTGCTTTGGGCCAATAAAGAAAAATGACATCATAGCTTGGATCAGGCACATCTAAAAACTATTCAACATTTTATTTTTCAATTACCTCGTTTATTTTCTCGACAGAAAAAAAAAAAAAATCTAAAATGTTGCTGTTTTCGATGAACTACAAAGAGGACGCCCTGAAATTCAACATCTCCGCCACTAGAGGTCACTGCGACGCGGGACAAAATGTAAACATGTTGATTCATTTCTAGTCCTTTCGCCTCTTTCTTCATTCTGGCTTTAAAAACAAGTGGATCCATAGCAGCTTTTGGAAACTTTTTTTTTTCAGGTAATATTGCTAGCTAGATAAATATCACCGTCATCATTTGTGTACTATAACAACAACAAAAAACATAAAGTACGTATATGTTAAACATTAGAGGTGAACATGCAGGTTAATATTCGATTTAAGAGCTAATTGTTTGAATTAGTATCGTCTAAAATAAAGTAGAGGGGCTTAAACATGTTAAAATAAATCTGATTTAATCAGATTAATACTTGTTTTCAAGAGTAATAATCGTGACATCTGAGTAAAGTCGCCCTGATTTTTGTCTTTTGCAACTTTTTGATTAGGAAAAAAAAGGTGTTTGTGCTGAAAGGACTTGTTTTTTTAAAGTAAAAAAATGAGTTTTGAATAGTTTTCTGTAAATGTGTCGACACGATTGGACGGTTGGACGATCACGACACTCCCGGATAGTCACATAAATATAGAAAAATATCTCATATAAATTTATACTTTTGTATAAAACTAGGTATCAGAAAGAAACAACAAAAAAAAGACAACACAGCATCTCGCGCCTGACATGGTGACCAAACGTCACCGCAGGTTGTTTACAGCAGCAAAGTTCCCCAAACTGTTCCCCACATCCTCGGGGAACAACAATCGCGTCAGCCAGGATTTTTTGAAAGAAAAAAAACAACAAAAAAGTGACTTCATTCCAAAGTAGGAATGGATCCTCTGGTTTTCAAGTGGTAAATAATGTGGTTGCCACGGCGACACTTTGTCGTGAGTGAAGCAGAAAGAGGGAGTAGCTGCTGGTCAGCGGGCATCTCCTGACCCTGGACGAGGAATGATTTCGATCTGGACGGAGATCTGAAGTGACGGCGCAAAAAAAAAGGCAGTGGTCGCTGTTTATGTCTTTCCTCGAGTCTGAAGCCATGATTCTCACTGTGGCATCCAATATGGATTGTTTTGACAAGAGGCGTAAGTGCTGCGCTGGCTGAGGAATCCTCTTGGACTCTAGGATTTACTGTGAATCCTCTAATATTGGACAAATATAGTCACATATTTTATTAGTTACAGTTCGTTAAAAAAAAGCATATTGAAGTCACTTGATGAAGCAAAAATGTTGTTTTTGATGTTTTAAAATGTTGATAAACGTTTTCTTATTTCTTATTATATTTAGATTTTTTTTATTGAATTATAATTGTTATTTATCAATTCAAACTGAGTGAAGATGTCATCGTGGCAAATAATATTGAACCATCTAGTGTTTTTTTTAACTGTATTTAACAGTTTGGTTAAACTTTTTCCAAAATACTTTATTTTTCAAATAATTTTGGAAAACAAGAAGATGGCTTTACATAAGTGCATGAACGTTGATTCAATTTTCAGTATTTTTCATTTTAAAAATGTTTTAATAGTTGTTTTTTTATCAAAAAACTTCAAGAAATACTTCAATATGCTTTTGTAGTTTTCATATAAGTGCCTTGACAAGAGCAACTATTTTAAAATAATAGGATATTGTACCTTTTTCGATAAAATACTATTAAATTAAGTGTATTTTTTAAATCTTGGTTCGACTAAAACACTTTAAAAGTCTTAACAACAGTCTATTATTTAAGGCCAAAAACATTTGATGCTTTTTCTGACTCACATTTTTTCACTCGTATGAAAAAGTCTTTCTATACAAAGAACTTGTTTTGATAATTTTTAAAAATCACCATCAAAATTTCTGTAAAAAAGGAGGAAAAACCATTTCCTGATGGTGTCTATTTAAGGTTGCTTGTCGGTCCTGGATCATGTGACCCGTGAGGATGGGCCGGTTGGTTCTGTCGGATCCTTTAAGGCGAGAAAAGGTTTTGGCACTTAAGTAAGTATCGTCTCATCAGCATCTGGTCGACTGGGGACAGAGTGTAACGAATGCAGCATAACATGAGGTGGCGCTGTCCCGCTCCGTCCTCCAGTCTTAACTACTGAGCTTCCTCTCAGTACAAGGGGTGAGCGGGTCAGAACCGAGGAGAGAAAAAAAGGACCAGGCCGGGGGGAAGAGGAGCCCAGTCCTGCGAAGACTAGGAGTGCGCCGAGAAGGGGGCGTGGCCGCTGTTGTTGCTGCTGTGATTGGCCGACTTGACGATGGTGATGACGCTGGTCGTGGCCACCTTCCCGGGCGACAGGGGCCCGCGGGTCACAGTCCGGGCGAAGCACTGCAGGGCCTCGTACTTGGCCCTCAGCGCGTCCAGCTCCAGCCGCATGCTGGCGTTCTCCCGCGCCAGCTTGTCCACCTCCAGCTGCAGCTCCATCTTCTGCCTCTCCAGCTCCTCCTTCTGGGTCACCCGCTTGATGCGGCAGCTGGCGGCGTAGCCCCGGTTCTTGAGGGTCCGGCGCCGCTGCTTCAACCGGACCACGTCGTCCTTGGTCAGCCCGCGGAGGTGCAGGTTGAGCTCCCGCACCGACATGGCCACCAGCTCGTCGTCGCTGAGCACCGAGGCATTCTCGCCCGCCTCCCTCTTGACCTGCGGAGACACACACCCCCCGGGGGTCAAGGACCGGAACCTGGGCACAGAAGCTCGGCAGGAGACTCACCTTGAAAGCTTTGCTGGTCTTGAAATGAGTCGTCATTCCCTGCATGCAGACACCAGGCCGGACTCGCACCAGACACGCGGACGGCTGCAAACACACATATGTTCAGTTCTGAAGAAGATGCTCACTCCAGAATAATCTCTTGTAAGTAAGTAAGTAATATTTATTTATATAGCGCTTTTCCAGACCAGGGTCACAAAGCGCTTAAACAAACAAAACAATACTCAAAAAAGTACATACTTTAAAGATCAAGATAATACTGAGAACAACACAGGAGTTCCAGAAAATCAAGGAAAAGCCTGAACAAATAGAAACGTCTTAAGATGTTTCTTAAAGGAGTCAGTAGACTCCATCAAGCGCAAACACAGAGGAAGATCGTCCCAAAGCTTAGGAGCAACAGCCTGAAAAGATTTCTCTCCTCCTGGTCCTGAGTCGTTTGCGTGGAACCATAAGTAGATTCTGATCCACAGACCTCAGAGCCCGAGCTGGGGTGTAAGGCTGGATCAGATCAGTGATGTAAGGAGGAGCCTGACCATGAATAGATCTGAAAGTAAGAACCAGAATTTTAAAGTTGATCCTGAAAGAAACTGGAAGCCAGTGAAGAGTTTTAAGGATCAGAGAAATGTGAGTTCTTCTACTTAATCACTCTTTTGTTTGTGACATCATCACAGGTGTCTCTGCCAGAACTGGAACTACTTCTCTGTCTTGACCCCATAATGGAGGAACATTTTCCCATCACCCCTTTAAAGTACAGAATCTCCATGAACCTAGTTCAACTTCTAACCAAAACAAAACAAAGATTCTTGCATCGCTTTACCGTTAGCGTTAGCTGCTAGCAAACTGCGCGCTCGTGTTGCTAGCTTTGTTTGATTCTTGTTTTTCTTTTGTTCCTCCATGAAAGTACTGTTGTAAGTGGCTTGGAAGAAAAGTATCTTTGCAGAAAATATTAATACTACTACTTCTACAACTACTATTTTAGTACTATCTATTACTACCACAACAAATTCTAATATTATTAAGACAACAACTAATAATAATAATACAAACACTAATTTGAGAGCAAATTCTGCAAATAATAATACATAAACAATAAACAAATTCTAATACACCAACTAATACTAATCCTTCTACTACTAATAATAAAACGACAACAAACGCCAATATGACGACTTCTAAAACTTATAATAATAGTACAACAGCAACTAATAATTATTGTGCAACAACTTAAAATAATACATATTATTACTAATCGGCAAAAACTGATTATAATTTGACAATCACTACTAATACTTATTCTACAACAACTAATAATAATAATAATACAACAACTACTAATGATACTAATCCATCAACAACAACTACAGCTAATAATAATCACAATAATACTACACTTTAACAACAAATATAAAAACAACTGCTAATAATTAAACAACAACAAATACTAATGCATAATAATACATGACAATAACTAATCATAATAATACTATAACAAGAACAACAAATAATTATACAACTATGCCTAATAATAATACTGCAACAACAACTTTCATACCCACCACCTCTTTCTACCACTACTATATGGTAAAGCTACTGCTGGTACAACAACTATTCATAACATTACTATATACAGTATATAACTGCCACAACAACTACTAATACAGTTACATCCTCTACTAATACTCCTACAACGACTAATAATACCAATACATCAACAGCTACTAATACAGCAACTATTAATACTTAAGCAACAACTACATCTACTAGTTTAATACAATTACTATCAAATAATACTAGTTTCCCCTGTTACAACTATAACCACAAATACTTACTTACAATACATGCTCTATTATGACTTGAAATACCACTACCCCTACTTAAAAATGTACTTCTATTACTAGCACTACTACCACTGATACTACAAACCTTCATCCTGTAATTAGTAAAAGAGCAACTCATGCAACTACTAGTTTGAAGACCACTTATACTGCATCTCAGTTTTATAGTGTAATAACATGTATTGAATCCAGCAATATTAGTTGCACTACTACTGTTGCAGTAAATCAACTACTTTTACTGCTGATTCTACCACCTTTACATTACTACAAACGCGTCTACTACTACTATAACGGGTCGGTTTACTGTGTTTGTACTTATTGTGGATAAAATACAGTAAATAAACATGACCCAGAGTATCCAGCAGGGGGAGCTCTAAGGCAGGATCAATTGGGGTCTGCTCGATGGCCCTTGACAATGTAGTTCACTGGACCAAGTAGTCCCAGACGTTCAACCCCCTCACCCTCCCCTCAGATCTTTGCATCTTAAGCCCTCCGCTCAGTATTTCAAGAGGCCTCCGTGCAGCGGTGCACATGCTTTCCACACCGCTGCCATGGCCAAAAAAAGCCAGAGCTGGGATCCTAAACCCCCCCCCTCGACCTCTGAAGGTTCCATTTCAGGCCCCGAGTATACTGTTCCATGCTCCACCGCCGCCATGGCAACGCCCTGCAGATGGGCGTGGGAGCGTTGAGTCACATGGTCAGCGAGAGGGTAAACAGGGCTCATTCATAACCAAGGCTCTGCGAGTAGGATCCCATCCCATCGACTCCTCTGACCCGGGTCACCATAGTTCAGTTGGTCCAGCACGTCTGCCTGTGCAGCTGAACTTCACTGGGCCCTCGGGGGGGGGGGGAAGATGCATGCGTGGAAACATTCTTGCAGACGGTGTCACTCGCACAAATACTTTCCTTCAGAGTCACTGATGTATTTGTGCAGACGGGAGGACAATACCATTGATTTGTGTGTCTGTGTGGCAGGTTCCTACTGTCATACGCCCGGGCTATCCTGAGCGGCCGCATGCCCTTATTTAACTCGGGGCCCGGGTTATATTTAGCTCCGCCGCGCTCCCGGTTTCTGCCAACTAGACAATTCAAGCGAGGCTACGACAAGTGATCGCTCAGCAGGAAGAGGAATGTCCTTCCCTGATGGCTCGAGGTGTGGAACGTTTGCCATCTTTTAACACCTGCTTTCATAAAAAACATACCACAACTGACCTTCTGTGGGTCGATTTTTTTTTAAGTGACGGTGTCGTTTTGTAGGAAGGAATTTGAAAGCTTTTGGACGGCCAAAACATTACAACCATGTGTTTTCTCAACATCTGTTGCTTCACCAGGGACTTATGACTACTGTAGTATTCAGACCGTACTTAAATTCTTTTCATTTTCCATAGTATTACGCTGCAAAGTTCTGTAGTATTTCAGCGCAAGATTACTCTACAAGTTTACATAGTATTACGCGTAGATATTCTGTAGAAAAAATGCGCAAAGTTCCATAGTATTATTTTCTAGGGTTCTGTTGTATTACTCGGCAAGGTTCTACAGTTTTACTTCACATGGTTTTGTCATATTACTGTGCGAGGTTCAGTAGTATTACTCTGCAAGGTTCCATAGTATTACTTTCCATGGTTCCGTTGTATTACTCAGTGAGGTTCTACAGTATTACTTTACAGGGTTTTGACGTATTACTCCGCAAGGTTTAGCAGTATTACCTTGCAAGGTTCCATAGTGTTACTCTGTGAGGTTTTATAGTATTATTCAACGAGGTAACTTAGTATTATGCAGCAAAGTTCTTTAGTATAACTTTCCAAGGTTCTGTTGTATTATTCCCCAAGGTTCCATAGTATTACTCCGTGAGGTTCCATAGTAAAATTCAGCGAGGTTACACAGTGTTACCCAGCAAGGTTCCATAGTTATTATTATTATTATTATAGTATTATGCAGCAAAATTCTGTAGTATAACTTTGCAAGGGTACATAGTATTATGCAGCTAGGATCTGTCGTATAACTTTGCAAGGTTCCGCAGTATTAATCGAAGGTTATGTAGTATTATTCAACAAGGTTACATAGTATTACGCAGCAAGGTTCCATAGTATTATAGCGTAAGGTTCCATAGTATTATGCAGAAAGCTTCTGTAGTACAACTTTGCAAGGTTCAGTAGTATAACTCCGGGAAGTTCAGTAGCATTACTCCACGAGGTTCCATAGTATTACTCAGTGAGGATACACAGTATTACGCAGCAAGGTTCCATAGTATTATGCAGAAAAGTTCTTTAGTACAACTTTGCAAGGTTCCGTGGTATTACTCCGTGAGGTTCTGTAGTATTCATTTGAGAGGTTCTGTAGTATTCATTTGGGAGGTTCTGTAGTATTAATTTGAGAAGTTCTGTAGTATTACTCCTCGGGGTTCGGTAGTATAACATTGCGAGGTTCTGCTGTATTACTCTGCAAGGTTCTGCTGTATTACTCTGCAAGGTTCAGAAGTATTACTCCGTGAGTTTCTGTAGTGTTACTCTGCGAGGGACTTTAGCATTGACTTGCTACGGAGCCTCCGGTTTCAAATTCAACACTATCATTCACGCAGTAGAACTAAATGCGCCTTGTAATCTGATAAATGCAGTAATAGCTTAAGAAGCTAATGCTAGTCTTATTGTACTGTACACGTGTTAGTTTTGACCACAATTTCTCAGCCCAGGACCAGTTCATTTGTTACTGAGCCACACAGAACCAAATAGTCTACCAGAATATGAAATGCATTTGGTTCCTAAAATGACCAGATTCATATAATCCTGGGAACAAGCAAAAAAGGAGTGAAACACAACAGCTGATTCAGCATTACTGTGAAGTCATCTTTTTTTTTGTGGGAGTAAAGATTCTGGCACCAAAATGGAAAAGGAAATGAGGACAAATCCTTTAAAAAATATATATTGCAAAGCAAAGTGAAAGTTGAATAAATAAAACAAATGTAAAACAGATTCAAATAATGTGTAGTTTGGACTTCAAAGACGACAAATATCGACCAAAATTGGAAGGAAAGCAACAGAAGAGTAACTTGTTCTATTTAAAAATGTGTAGAGAAAGAAAAGGCTCCAAAACTTTAATTAAAGAGAACCACATTATTTTAGTTGGCTTCCGAGAAAATTAGCAGTTTTTTTTTTTCAATTGTCATCAGAAGGTTTCATTTGCAATTAAATCAACAAATATGAATATTATAACAGCTGCAGTCGTGGCAACACATATGAAAGTGGAGGAATGTGATGTCGCAATAGTAATAGACGCCCTCAGACTATTCATTGATGGTTAGTGACAGTTAAAAACGTGAAGGAGAAAATTGTCTTTGTTAAGGACCTCACTGTGGAATGTTTGAGTTGCACTTCAACATTTTTCAATAAGTATTGTTTAAATCCAACTCTGGTAATGTAAAAACAAAGGGGGGGGGGGGTTCAAATCCAGCTGCTAGATCAATGTACTGTGGCCACTAAACACCAGCAATTCATCGAATAAATCAAAATGTATATTTTTTGGAACCCCAAGAATTTGACTGTGAACAATGTCATGAAGCAGTTAATTTGCTTTCCATGATTATTTTTTCAAATTTTGAATCCCCATCATTGTGTGGCTCTTCATTTACTCAATTGTTAGACGCAGTTGCGCCATACAACCACTAGAGGTTTCTGTCTCCATTCAAACACCTCCTAATCCCATAACAGCAAAGCCCTTCCGGTAGTAATCAGAAAAATATTAGTTATTCTTGTAGACACAAACTTCAATACGCACTAAAGTTTGGCCAACCTAACCAATTACAAACAAAAAGTGCAACACAATTTAATTCGCTAGAAGGCGAAGAAAATTATGTCAAACCAAACGACCAAGTCGCACCGCAAGTCACCGCAGTATTAATACTAGGAAGCTACGATATATTTATTTAAGTATGAACATGTTATACCATGTTTTACAATAAAAGCACTTGTATATAAATTAAATTGGTGTTGTATCTTTTAACGATCCTTCATAAAAGCGTTTGAGTCGTCGCTGTCTCGTCGTCTCAAAACTTTATTGACACCACAGTCTGAATCCCACATGACCAAAACACAAACGCCTCATTGTTCAACCGCACCCCCTGCATCAGTTACGTGTTTATGTTGGCTAGAAAAACTGAGTCTAAACAGCCTCTTATTTGAATAAACGGTTATGATTTGTTGTCAAGGTAACACACGTAGACGTTGACACTAGAGTTGTGTATTAGCAAGAACCTGGCGATTACGATACAGGGGCAGCGACACCATATATTGAGATACTGTAGTAACAGGATCTATTTGTAGTATTGTCCGAGTACTTGACTCTGGTGTTTACAGACCACATGACTCTTGACGAAGTCGTAACTTTCATTGTTTTGAAACCAATCATCAGCTTCAAAAGCTGCAGGAATGGACTGTATCCTCTCGTCCTCAGTCATCGCCACGATTTCGCAGAATTTAATTGTTCCTTCGAGGATGTAATGACTACATTTAATTGCAACACGAAAATAAACATACATTGCATGTTAATGCTAAATAAATAATAGGCTTATTTTATTGTAAACACACATTATTGGACTATAAACCATAAAATAACTATGGTAACACTAGACAATTCCTCGACGGGAAATCGAGAGAGTGGGCTGAACACTTTGCCGCGTGACGAAAAACTATAGAAGCTACAAAAGAGTCAAAACCCACGTTGATAATTTGGACTTTCCGCTACCTCTTTAAGCTGGAACGGTGTTTCTACGTGAACATATGCATGAGCAGGAGATGTTTAAAAAAACGATTTGCATTCATTCCTTATGGGAAATTTATCGCAGTTTTTCGCGACTTGCATCACGAAAAAATGTATATTCTGGCGAGATAAAGAACGGCAGTGCGAGTCCGAAAATGCCAAAAACGGAAGGAGGATAAATAATAAGAAGCGATACAGGGAATAACAGTGGCGAGCACAGCCTACTAATACATTTTCAAGCCAAAAAATGAAAATAAAATAAGAATTATTCTCAAAAAGAAGGTCTTTTTTTTCATTCTTAGGTGACCCAAGTCTGACCTTCTGTGGGTCGATTTTTTAAGTGACGGTGTCGTTTTGTAGGAAGGAATTTGAAGCTTTTGGACGGCCAAAACATTACGACCATGTGTTTTCTCAACATCTGTTGCTCCACCAGGGACTTATGACTACTGTAGTATTCAGACCATACTTAAATTCTTTTCATTTTCCATAGTATTACTCTGCAAAGTTCTGTAGTATTTCAGCGCAGGATTACTCTACAAGTTGCCATAGTATTACGCAGTGAGATTCTGTAGAAATACCGCGCAAAGTTCCATAGTACTATTTTGTAAGGTCCCGTTGTATTACTCGGAGAGGTTCTACAGTTTTACTTCACGTGGTTTTGTCATATTACTCTGCGAGGTTCAGTAGTATTACTCTGCAAGGTTCCATAGTATTACTTTCCAAGGTTCCGTTGTATTACTCGGTGAGGTTTTACAGTTTTACTTCACGTGGTTTTGTCATATTACTCTGCGAGGTTCAGTAGTATTACTCTGCAAGGTTCCATCGTATTACTTTCCAAGGTTCCGTTGTATTACTCGGTGAGGTTCTACAGTAGTACTTTACGGGGTTTTGTCATATTACTCCGCAAGGTTTAGCAGTATTACTTTGCACGGTTCGATAGGATTACTCTGTGAGGTTTTACAGTATTATTCAAGGAGGTAACATAGTATTAGGCAGCAAGGTTCCATAGTATTACTCTGTGAGGTTTTATAGTATAGGGAGATAGGTGGAGAAATGTATTTATGATATATTTTTTGAAGAAATAACTTGGACCACAAACGATATCATAATCTGTCTCTTATCTTAAACACATCTCAACAACCATCTACTTGCGGGGGGAGGGGGGGTAGGGTGGCGGCCCACATAAAGTGACTTGGGTTTTTGACACATGTTCTATAGAACCAGCCCATGAATCCTACATGTTGATTTTGCAAGCAGTCGACGAGATAAAGAAGTGCAACATTCATCACTTCAAACGTCTACAATCAATGGCATCAGAGGGGGGACCCTGGGTATATTCCTCATGTGTTAGGGGGGGCCCTCTCTTTCTTTCTTCATACATGGGGCCTCTGACTTGAACTTTAGAGGCCAGGTTGTTTTCCCTGAAAATTCTTCAGGCGTGTGCTTTTCTGCAATGTTTTCCTCTCCAAGATGCCAACAAAACCCTGCAGAGGGGAAAAAAACAGGCGTAGCATCCACTCGTTTTTTCCCACAGAAATGTGACGGGCGAGTTCCACAGAGCTGCAGCCTCGTATCGAGAAAACAACGCTTATGATTTTTTCTTTTCTTTCAAAAGAGCCAGTCTGGGAAAATACCTCGAGGAGAAGCCGCAGATGGCGACCGGAGAACAAAACCACATTCCTGAGTGAAACGCACACATGTTGTGCACACCCTCACATGCAAGAGTGTGTCCTGCGATGCACTCTGAGATGTAGTGAGGGGGGGGGGGGGTTGAGTTCAGACGATCCCACTTGTAAAAAAAACGGCAGCTCAAGAATTCTAGAATATGTCTGGAATTCTGCAGGTCGTACGCCTGCCCAGACAACACTCAGACGCATCATGAGTAATTTATGGAAAGAAACATAAACGATGCAGGTTTTTGATGAGCAGGCAGTTATTGTGAAGCTGTGTTTTAGACTCAACGCTAGGAAAGAACGTTCATGGTTCAGTCAATAGAAGATTCCTGTCTCGGTTCGACTGAGTCGTAAAGTTTAATCATTAATCTTCACATCGCAATGAGCTGAGCTGGTCTTGTTGGCAGGTTTAACATTTAGAGGAGGAAGGATGAAGATTTTAAAAGATTATTGTTGAAACGTTGTACGATCATTTATTTTTATTGATTCTTTTTGGGGGTTTTTTTACAACAACTTTCATATTTAAAGAAAGTATGATATAAAAAAAATCAAGTAATCAAGCTAAATATGGTAAAGTTGTATTAAAATATCTTTAATTTAAGATAAATATTTAAAATATTCTTTCTTTTTTCTTTTTTTTTTTACAATATTTTCTATATTCACTTAAAGATAAATACTTAAAGATAAATACTGTAATAAAGGAACCATTAAGCAAAAAAATCAAGTAATAAAATAGAGTTAAATATGTCAAAGTTGTATTTTCTATATTTTATTTAAGATAAATATTTGATTTTAAAGAACCTTTTTTTTTATAAAATATTTTCTATATTCACTTAAAACTTTTGGCGGGCAATAAATACTAAAATACATGGACTGTTAAGTAAAAAATAAAGGTGGGAAAAGTATAAAAATCAAGTAACAAATGAGGCTAAATATGCTAAAGTTGTATTTTATATCTTTAATTTAAGAGAAATATTTGATCTAAAAGAACCTTTTTTTCTACAATATTTTCTATATATTTACTTGAAACTTCCTGGCGGGCAATAAATACTAAAATATAGAGACCGTTAAGAAAAAAATGAAGGAGGGAAAAGTATAAAATCAAGTAATAAAATCGAGTTAGATAAACTAAAATTATTTTGACTTAGCTTTAAACAACTATCATATTTAAAGAACGTATCATATGAAAGCACTGCTATTCAAAAGAAAATTCTTTATTCACCTAAAACTTTTGTGGGGCAATAAATGCTAAAAATAAATGAGGGAAAAGTATAAAAATGAAGTAACAAATCAAGCTAAATATGCTAAAGGTGTATGTTATATCTTTTATCTAAGAAAATGATTTGATCTTAAAGCCAAATGATTTTTTTTATGTTCACTTAAATCGTTTTGAGGTCAAATAAATCCTAACAAAGTTTTCAAAAGTGAAGGACAAACGACCTATAACAAAAACCCTCTTCTTATTTTTTGAGAATAGTAGCGAATAATAGAAATAAATACGAAATTAATAACAAATACAATACAATAATTTTTTGTTTACATGATCTTTGACCTCGTGGGGGCCACATAAATATATAAATATACATAAATATAGTCACATTTTGCCCTTATCTGCTTTTGTAGTAAATGTTATGTTTTCATCCTTATTAAGATGCATGAAAAGTTTTTTTTTAATACATTTATATCTAAATAACTTTTTTTTTATCTACAGAAAATTAGTTACTTTTATTTCCCTTTTGTTTTGTTTTTACTTCCTCAAAACTAGGAAGTTTGAGGCTAAAATATAATTATTTTATGACTTTTCTTAGTTTTTACTCCTTTTTTTCACAAGAACAAAATGCAAACATTAAATTTTTTCTAATTTAAGATTCAATAAACAATTTTTTTCTTTTAGCATATTAAATCAAACTGAAATGGGAGTTTTCTAGCTTAGCTTTGAGCTCATATATGTTATTTTAAAAATGTTTAGAAGTGACACTAGGGCTTATTTTCTGGAGGAAACTGAAACGGAGACAGTTCTCCTGCCCTGGGTTTCTAACCTTCTTCTGCTACCATTGTTTTCTTTTCTTTGATTGACAGGTTCAGCTGCGAGAGGAATCCCTCGACTCTTGTGAAACAACACTTGTCTTTCTTTCACCGGCGAAAACACGACACATTCCATCAAACGCAGCAGCAACGTATCTCAACCGCGTCATCAGATCATCGCTCTCGACCCTCGACCCGCTCAATCCAACAGGTTCAGCATTTTTGTTGGATTAAATGGATTTAAAACAACAGCAGTCACATTTAAAAATAGTGGCCAGATATGTTTTTGAAGACGGAAACCTGCCGCTCCGATGTTGCTCCGATGTCGGCCTTCAGGTTATATCTTGCAAACTTGGCAGCTCTCCAAATAGATTGTGAAACTTGTGTTATGTATTTTGATCTTTATATTGTAGATTTATCTGTTGGATTATCAACGTGTTCAACAGCAGGAAATGGGGCGATAATTCCTTTTTAATCGTTATAAAGATGTTTGACAACTTCTTGGTCGAAGATCTAAAAAAAAAAATGTGGATATGTGTCGGAAAAAACATTATTGAATTAAAACATTTTCATGTTCACTTTTTGACTGTTGCAGTGCAATGTTTTATAACTGCCTGTGTTGTATAAATTAAACACATTTGTACTATATTTTTTTCCATGTACAGATGCAATGATTCAGTGGCCCGAAGTTGGCCTGCAAGCCTTGAGTTTAATATAAATGCACTTTTTAAAGAGAGAGGTGTGCTTTTTGAAGTTTATTAACTACATCATTTTTGGAAAAAGAAATATGTGAAAAATGTTGTTTTTTAAACAATACTTCCGATTTCAAATTATACTTTTTTTATTGATTGACTACATAATAAAAAAAGGAAATTCTATTTTTAAAAAAAAGGTGGCGGGGGGATTTCTATTAATACTTCAGATTTTCAAAATTCTATAAAAAGCTTTTTGGAAAATAATACTTCAGATTAAAATAATCTATGTTTTTTTTTTATAAATTTAAAATAAATCATAAAACATGTTTTTTATGATAATCCTTTTTTTTAATTTTATTGTAATCATTTGTAATAACTTTCCTCAAGTAAAGGGGTTTTATGTTGAAACTTCTGTGTTTTGTTGTGTTGTTGTGTCTCGGTGTTGTTTTGACCTTTAACGTACTGTATATATTTTATTGAGTATTATTTTGATTGTTTAAGTGCTTTGTGACCCTGGTCTAGAAAAGCGCTATATAAATATAAATTACTCACTTACTTATGTTCATTCTTGTAGCCTCATGTGTATATTTTCATGCATATAGACAGACTTGGAGATGTTTATTCAGACTGATTTCTCTTTGTCAAAGAGATTAAGCAAGTAAGTAATATTTGTTGAGCGCTTTTCTAGAAAACTAGACTTCTAGACCGCTAACATTAGCTTAAGGACATCATTGCGGCTAATCGCTTACTCAAACTGTGTTTGTTTGCTAGAACTTGTTGTATTTGCTCGAACTCCAAAAAAAATGAAGGTAAATATAAACATTAAGATGAACAAACGCAAAACAATGCCTCGCTAACCGTCTATGTGCGATCGCTTTCACGGTTTTAGTGTTTATTTGCATGTGAAGCAAACACGAGCGGCTCAATAACAGCAGAAACGAGTGTTAGCAACATCTAAAAGTCGTTCACCACAACAGAAAATTGGCAGGTTTTCTGCCACATAGATGAGTCGATCATATTTATTCCTCTTTTTTTATGATTACACCGTGTTTATAGTGTCATAAACACAGCTGCAGTAAATAACTTGCCGCACGCTATAGCAGTTTCGTGTTCCCAAAGTCGTTTTTTCCCTGTTGAAACTTTTGCTTTTCTTGCACTTTCTCTTTTCCATCACAACCTTTTTCTGCCGCTCTTTCCCCAGCGCAGCACATTTGGTCGAGGGATGTGATGCGAGGGGAAATGGAGAACATAGCTGAAGAGTGACTCATGCTGTTTACTGGTTAAAAAGCGACGACCCGCGGCAGGGAATTACAACACCCTCCCTGTTTTTTGACGTTTCCTGGAAAATCCCGTTGTTTCAAGAGAAGGAAGGAAAAGTGTGGAAGGACCTTGGAAATATTTTTGGTGGTGACCACCTTTGGAAGGTATCGAGCCCCGGAAAGGGAGGAGATAAAATAAACAATCCAGGATGAGATAATGTTAAGATTCAGGTTTGGAAAAACCCAAGAAAATAACAAGGAAATCCCAAATAATTGAGAAAAGAGCAGGACAAACGTCTCCGTGGGTGGCGGGCTGAGACCCCCACTGTCAGAAAACTTGACTTTGGACAGACGGCGTTCACACGTTCATGTGTGACCGCTTTGTGTACACAATGTTTTGGCGTGTTCAGCTGTGAGAGAGAAATCCCTGGACTCTCTCTCGGCAGCAATAACACTTGTTTCCCCGGCGCACACGCAGAGAAAACACACAACACGGAGTGAGTCATCATCTCATCACAGACCGCAACCGTGACGCTTTCACACACTTTGAAAAAAAAAAAAAAAGAAGAAACTGCCACTTTCATCCATTACA